>NC_090443.1:788725743-789027190 GCF_031143425.1 Pleurodeles waltl
CGCCAAAAAATTGGGCAAGTCAGGCTGAGGCACATTTTTTGCCTCAACCCGATTTGCGCCATTTTTTTTTACTCCCAACCCCCATAGAAATGACTCCTGTCTTAGCAAAGACAGGAGTCATGCCCCCTTGCCCAATGGCCATGCCCAGGGGACTTCTGTCCCCTGGGCATGGTCATTGGGCATAGTGGCATGTAGGGGGGCACAAATCAGGCCCCCCTATGCCACAAAAAAAATAAAAAATAAACACTTACCTGAACTTACCTTAATGTCCCTGGGATGGGTCCCTCCATCCTTAGGCGTCCTCCTGGGGTGGGCAAGGGTGACAGGGGGTATCCCTGGGGGCATGGGAGGGCCCCTCTCGGCTCCTTCCGAGCCCACAGGTCCCTTAACGCCTGCCCTGACCAGGCGCTAAAAAACGGCGCAAAAGCGGCCGTACGTAATTTTTTTTGACCCGCCCACTCCCGGGCGTGAATTTTGCCCGGGAGTGTAAATACGGCGCACATGCCTCGGAGTCAATTTTTTAGACGGGAACGCCTACCTTGCATATCATTAACGCAAAGTAGGTGTCCACGCTAAAAAATTATGCAAACTCCATGGACTTTGGCGCTAGACGCGTCTAACGCCAAAGTATAAATATGGAGTTAGTTTTGCGTCGGAATTGCGTCAAAAAAAATTACGCAATTCCGGCGCAAACAGAGTATAAATATGCCCCACAGTATTCAAGGTGTCAACATATATTTTCTTTTGTCTCCCACATCCTCCAATAGGATTTCAGTAAACTCCTGGGAATGTTCCTACAATGGTCTATAAACATTAGACCTGGAAAAGATAGATTGCCCATATTTTGCGATCCAGACCATTCTTTGCATGAGTCATCATTCCTGCTGCTTCCTCCCATCCCAGTGAGAACCTTACTATCAGTTGTCTAATACAAAACAAATGCCTATTCACTAACTAACAGAAGGCTTCTGGAAAGCCACAACATTGGCAGCAAAAGAGAAAACATCTTGTGGAAAATAATGGTTCAACACGGAAAACAGCTTTTTAATGTTAATGCATTATTTTCAGTTAAAATGAAATAGACAGCTGGGCTAAATGTTATCAGCACTTATTTACTTTACTTATAAAAATTAAGTATGATTAGCTACTAAAACTAAAAAAATTGCATTTAGTTCATGTGATATTTTAACATAGGCTTTTACTTTCTTGTTTTTTTAAAGGGCATTGGTTTGCAAACAAAGTTTGCTCCAGCAGTTCCCTCCCATCACAGTTTCTTCTCCACAAATTAATCTTTAGAGTGCACCCTCCTTTGTTGTGTCATCATGTTTTATTTTTTAGGTTTCAACTTTTCTTAACTTTTTATATTCTCAATTCTTTCTCTTTCCCTTTCTATTTCTTCCTTCAGTTTTCTTTGCCTTTCTCTTTCTTTGTTAAGTAGCATCCAAATCCCTTATACAAAGCATATAAGCTTATTAAACACATGTCACTGCATAATATAGGTTTCAATGTGACTCTAAAACGTCCTCTTCTAGGTCAGAAATTTTCTTTGCAAATTCTTCCATTTTCAACTCTTATTGAGTATGTAGGAGCAGCAATGTTGAGCCTTCAACATTTTACAGACTCTGGCGGTCATTCTGACCGCGGCGGTCGGCGGTCGCCGCCAGCCAAGCGGTTCCTGCCGAAAGACCGCTCTGCGGTCAAAAGACCGCGGCGGCCATTCTGGCTTTCCCGCGGGGCCGGCGGGCGACCACCAGAAGACTGCCGGCCGGCCCAGCGGGAAAGCCCCTTCAACAATGAAGCGGGCTCGGAATGGAGCCGGCGGAGTTGCAGGGGTGCGACGGGTGCAGTGGCACCCGTCGCGATTTTCACTGTCTGCAAAGCAGACAGTGAAAATCTTTGTGGGGCCCTGTTAGGGGGCCCCTGCACTGCCCATGCCAGTGGCATGGGCAGTGCAGGGGCTGCCATGGCGGGTACCCTGGGCCAGCGGGAAACCGGCGGGAAACCGCCGGCTCCCCTTTTCTGACCGCGGCTTTACCGCCGCGGTCAGAATCGCCCAGGAAGCACCGCCAGCCTGTTGGCGGTGCTTCCGCCGCCCTCCGCCATGGCGGTCATGGACCGCCAGGGTCAGAATGACCCCCTCTGTCTTTTCTTGGCTAATAATATATTTAAAGCTAATTTATCTTGAAAAACCATTGATTGAATAGACACCACTCCTGTATTAACTGCTGGCAAAGCACCAAATGTACTAGTAGCTATTTTATATAATACAGTAGATAACTTTCCAATGTTCTCATTGTTTAGAACTATTCCTACTGGTGGTATCGTTGCTCCAAAAAGGTCTCCCACTAATTGAATCCCATCATTAGTACTACAAGTGTGTCAATGGGGTGGTGTCATTGTCATAGCATCTATGTTATTAACATGATACATATTAGGATGCAAAAAAAGCTAAATAGCAAACACCCTCCCAATCAGTAGGTAATGGGAAATAGGCATCCTGTCCACAAAACAAAATAAATTGCAGGAATAACTGCCTCTTCTCCTGTTAAGAGTTGAGCAGGACCACCTAAAACGTCATCTGTGTGTTCATGACTACTTATCAAAAAATATGTCTTTATAAACTGATTTCTCCTTTTGAAAACACATAATTTCCTTTTTTTGGTGTCTATATAATTTTAATTTAGGAGATACCATTTTCTTCTTTTCTTCTTTTCCCTTGTTTGTCTTATGGAAATTGTTCTTCTTTCCTCAATGTTAAAATAAGATTTTTTTCAAATGGTCTAATTCAGCTGGTTAAACTATTTTCATATGCTTTAACAATGTATACAACTGTAGAAGAATTAAAGAAATAAAAAGTGATTTCCATGTCTTTTGCTTGTCGATGAGGATTCATTATTTTCTAAAAGGGAACTTTAGAAAGGATCATGTGAGAGTTAGAAAAATAGTATTCCAAATGTTAATGTTTATAAAATAAACTAAGGAAAATATAACATTTGATTACCTATGAAAGTGGGATGTGATGATATGTCACATCTTCTGCAGCTGAAGATGGTAAGACTGCACAGACTTTGCACTCAGGCCCATATTTATACTTTTGTAGCACTGCATTTGCATAATTTTTTGATGCAAAAGCTGCGCAAACTTAAAAAGTACAATTGTATTTTGTAAGCTTGCTCCACTTTTGCGTCACAAAATTACGCAAATGCGGCGCAAAAAAAGTATAAATATGGGCCTCAGTGTCTAAAGCTTGAGTGTATTCCTGAACTAATCTAGAATAAACAATAGTTGATAAATCTTCCTTTGAGACATCTATAAATGAAGCTTTTAGTGTCATCTCATTTATTGTATTCAGACGTTATAGGTGCAGGTGTAGATTTAAGTATTTCTATCTCTGGAGTTAAACTTGTTCCAACTAATGGCATTATACATTCTACTTACTCTTAGCCTTGGTAAGGAGTCACACATTTGTGTACAGTCAGCTCTCTAGTAGACTATAGCAGCAGACAGATTTATTATTGTGCCTTCACTTCTACTTATGCAAACAAGCAAAATGTTTGATGATTTACTTGCAGTTATTTCAATCAGCTTATGTACAAAAGTCTTGGAGATACATCCCTAGCAGTACTCCATCTTCTTCTAGAAAAGTTATCCCTAGTTATCTGCTGCAGCCGTAGGCACAGATTTACAAGAATCTGGCTCATCAGTACTGATGCGCAAGTTTCTTGAGCCCCACTACCGCCACCTAACAACAGCATGGGTGCACAGTACTTACAATACGCCATACCATGGCACACATTAGGCCAATAGAATCAAAATTCTTGATGCTGTTGTGGCGCTTTGCTCCACTCACTTCAGAAATGTTGACACTAGTGGAGTAAAGTTCAAAGAGGCCCAATGATTTCAATGCGTGCATCCTTTTAACACCTGCTTTGAGCAGACATTAAAAATGATGCCAAAAATAATGCAATGAAATCTTGTAGATTTCATTGCGCCATTTTTAAGGGCCTCCTAATGCTGGAACACGCCCCTTGCATACATTATGCCTGGCGCAGGCATAATGTGGCTCAAGGGGTCGCAAAGTGGTGCAATGCATGCATTGCTCCACTTTGTAAATATGGTGCAGCGACTTTTGCCACCTTGATCCACATTAGCGTAAAAAATGACACTAATGTGGTGCAAGGAGGCATTAGGGCCTTATAAATCTGGCCCTAAGTCCTAGAGAATTTGCTTATTTTTTTCTTTCCTTTTTCCTTGTTATAGCATAATAACATAACCATTTACCACAGTTGCTTTTCTTTTTGCTTTAAACACAATTTAAAGTATGCATTGTTTATCTCTTCATTTCTTTCAGTTTTCAATTTACTGAATAGTGCTTGTCAAGTTCTTGGGTGTAACATTGTTTTGGGAATCTTACTTAAATCAATGCTGTTTTAGCGTTGCATGTCATGGAACCAACCTAAGATTGCAAGGATTTTGATCTGATGTATTAGACATGTTCTCTAATATAGGTCCATTCAGGTGTAGATTACCTGTGACAAGGTCCACTAGGTCTCTTAGATCTTCTTGGTGTCTGTTTCTTTTCTTCTGTCTCATTCTGTTTCTTTGATGATGGCTTGTGGTGTGTCTATCTCTCCTCAAACTTGCTCCTTCATATGGTTTATTTGGTTGCTCTTCTGATCATTCCACTTTTCCTTTATTTTCAACTCTTAATTCATAATTTTCAGTGGGCATTTCTACACAACTCTGTGTGATTTCAGGAACTTGTACCGGTGAGAGACTTTGTTGTACTTCACCCTCTCTGATCATTCAGGATGCATGCGTACAGGAACTTGGCTCAAAGAACAGCACTTCTTCATGTAGAATCCTGACTCACTGGGTTTGCCAAGCATGCACCCAATTAAGTATCCCGGCATAGTAGACAGGAGTGTTGGTAGTCAGAATTAACTGGTAGGGGCCTTTCCACCTTACTCCAGGCAGAATTTTCATATGTGCTTTTTGACCAAAACCCAGTTACCAGGGTTAAGCTTGAGACACTTCTGCTGGTATGGATTGGTAGTACTAGCTCCAGCCTGGTGAGAAACAGAATGTACCACATCAGCTAATCCTTTGCAGTAATCAAGTATCATGTTATCTGTGATGTTTACAAGGGCTTTCGCAAGCACAGCAGGCAATCACAGAGTACGTCCCATGAGAATCTGATTTGGGGATTATCCAGTTCTCCTGTCATAAGTGCTTCAGAGACTCATCAACACCAATGGTAAAGAATCTGACCATTTCAGAGAAGTAGATGCACAGACTTTGGCCAGTCGAGATATCAGTGTGCCATGCAAGTGGCCTTGGGATAATAGCTAGAATGCAATCTCTGTTCAACTTGAAGCACCTCACACAGCATTCTAAGGGCTTCTTTATTAAAATGGGTCACTTGGTCTGACTCCAGAGAAACCAGAAATTTAAACCATGAAATGAGTTCACATAACAGCAGTTAAACTACAGTGACACTATAATTTCCGCATGTTGGGTAGTCTTCCACCTCTACGGAGAAAATGCACGCTATTACGAGGATATATCTCAGCCCATTCCAAACAGGCATTTTGATAAGTTCCAACTACATCCCTTTAAGGGGTCCTCCTGATCTTCCTGTGTGACTATGTATGTTACAGGGGGTTCTCCTCCCTACTTTCATACGCTGACATTTCACACACCTATGGCATAGCTGATCAGCTAGAACTCTGAATTGGGGTTTAAACCAGTTCTGAATAATCAATCCAGCCATTGTGTCCCTTCAAATGTGTGCAGGAGGATGGAAATGTGTGTCATGTGTGTCATGGGAAACAACAGACTACCTGGGAACACTGGTTTTACATCCACTGAAATCCAAATGCCATTAACATTTTTAACACATTATGCTCTGCTCTACTCCACCCTTGCTGTTTTGCCTCTGAAACTTCTCCCTGCAATCTTCATTTCTTCCCAGGTATCAGGTACTGACAACATTGTAAAGGTAATATCCTCATCAGATTCATTTCTATATTCTCTATTAAATGTTCATGCCACCATTGCACAATACTGTGCAACTTCATCAACATCTAGTTCCACTGTGACATAATCATTGCCACTTCTGTGGTCTGCACATTTAACTACATCAATTTCTTGTGGTAATTAATACCTTCCACCAATTGCATTACATATTCTCCAACTATCCATTATGCATTGGAGAACCGGATGACATCAGAAATCCCCTCTGTGACCACAACTGTCCAAAGTCATACCGCCAATACATAAATATAGTCACTCTCAATTGAGCTGAAAGGTTGCAAGCTCTTGTAAGGCCGGTCAGTTCCACCACTTGTACTCAGATACCTGTTGTGATTTCTGTATTTCTTATTATATTTTGATCCTCCCATTTATTTTCTATATAATAGCCATGGTGTCCTTCATTCCTTGTCCCTCATTCTTTCCTTCCATCCTTTCCTTCCTATTAGATCATTTGGCTAGAATGTTGGTGAGAAGCTTGAGTTAGAATGTTGCAGTGAGTTGCCTGAGTTGGTGAAGGGATTACAAGCATGTAACAGGTGAGCTGAAGATGTACTGAGTTACTGAATTATTTATTTTTGCCCTGTGCAACTGACTTTGGTAAATTCTGAGTGTTGTACAGTTCATATTTTACCTTTACATTTTCTTTTTGCCATCCTCAGATCCTCTGAGGTATGCTCTATAATTGGCACCATGGCATCAGCTAGCATGAATCAGCCTTTGCCATTTTTAATTTAAATTAGGAAACTAAACTTACTGTGCACAGGTGGCGAAAAATGTTCAACTCATATTTAATAGCAATCTTGGGGGGGATTCATTTCTATTTGCAAGCAACACATACTATAGCATAACTTAGGAGTTCAAGGTAGAAAAGTATAAGAAGACATCGTAGACCATGATTCCAATGAGTCTAGTGGGGGGGAGGGGAGGAAGATGAGTACCAATCTACCCTTGATAGGTTGGAAAGTCATCTAAAGGAATCTTCCATTGTGGTACTTGAAAGACACACATTGTTTAAATAGAGCACAGGGAAAAGGTGAGAAAGTAATGACTTATATTTCTGTGTTAGAAGGGCTCTCAGGTGCGTGTGAATTTTATACACTCACAGACTCTTTAATCAGGAGATCATTTACTGTCCCTGAACCCTTCTCTTTCCAAAGCAGCCAACATTGCCAACAGCACTGAACACACAGCAATATGTGTGAAAGAAATAGACTTGTTGGGGGGCGCTCAGAGAATGAATAATGATGTAAATAAATGAAGTGATGTGCAAAATGTGTACAAGGTAAATGAAGTACAGTCAGCACAATCTACAATTAGGAGAGTCAGCAAACAGGTATTTCATATGTGCACAGAAGTCATCTAGCGAACAGTCCTAAATGTTCTGCCTGAGATAGAAAATGCAACATAAATGGTCATTATGTGAAAGTATGTAAGGAAGTGGGAAATAACATACATATGTTAGAGAATGCAGAGGAAGAAAACCACAATGACAATGAACAACTCATTTTCTAAGTCAATATGCAAGCTGAAGGCAAGATGTCATACCTCACATGTAACATTTTGCTAGATGGAGTTAGGTTAACAGTTTTCACTGATTCATGTTCTCCATTTACTCTCATTGATAGCAATATTTTTCAAGAGAAAATGGGATATAAAACATATATCTTAGAAACTCTTGATATCAAACCAGGAGGGTAAAATAAAAATCCAATTCTTTTGGTGGGTATAGCAAAAATGCACATCACATTTAAAGACCGACACACAGTAGGTAAGGTATATATCACTGAAGAGAGTCCAATATTTTAGGATGGAAACACCAGAACGATCTGGGTGTCAAAAACAGGCATTGCTAGTGGACAGACCAATCATGGTATCGGGCATCTGTAACAGTTTCCCAGAGGTATTTTTTTAAAACTTGGATCTGCTAAATGGTATCATGCACAAAATTAAATTGAAAACAGATGCAGTACTTGCAGAAAATAAAACCAGACATGTTGTATTACTGATGAGAGAATTTCTAAAGATGGAACTGAACAAGCTGGTAGATATAAGAGTAATAGAGATGATTGAATGCCTTAATGGTTGGCCCTGATTGTTCTTGTGTCCAAGAGTGGGCGTAGAGAGGATCACGTGTGCACTGATTTAAGAGACTTAAATACCAACATTTGGGTACACTGTTATCCCCTTCCAATAATTGATGAGATGTTAACTCTCATGCATGGTGCTAAATGCTCAAACTCTCCTCTGTGTTTCACCACGATGTGTTGCACCATGCCTACCAACTGTTAATCATATTTACCATTTCATTCAGTACCCATACATTACTAAGGAAGCCTTTTGGACTGGCCTATCTAGTAACCAAAAAAGTAATGTGCTTTCAAGGTGATATTTAAATTTTGGGCCCACTGAACAGGAACATGACAGCAACTTGCAAGTGGTTTTAAGTAAACTGTGTGATGCAGGTCTCACCATATATAGCGAGCCAAAAGTAAAATCCTCGGTTGATTATTTGGGGCATATGATCTCTAGTGGAGACATTAAATCCAAAATAAGCCTTGTAGATTCTATTGAAAACACTTCTCCCCCTTCGAATAAAGAAGAAGTAAATTCCTTCTTGGGTTTGGCGAAATACATGAAAAAGTTTATAAAAATATTTTGCAGACCTGGTACAACCAATGAGAGCACTACTAAAAGGGGGTACTCAATCTGAATGGGACACTAAACAAACAGCATTTCTCAAAAGAAAATGCCATCATCAGTGCTCCCAGTATAGGTAAATTTGACACCAGAAAGAAGATCATACTAACAACTGATGCCAGTAACAAGGGGCTTGGACCCTCCCTCTTCCAAATCAATGAAGAGACAGAAATGGTCATAGCCTTTGCATCAAGGACTCTTACGGCTAGTGAACTAAATTACTCCATAGTGGATAAAGAAGCATTCTACTTGTGGGGGTTACCTTTTGATCTAAGAACAAAACTTAAACCACTGGTTTCACTCTTTTCCCAAAAATGATTTAGAGAATACCACTCCTAGAACTGCCAAATGGGTTTCTTTGTTGCAAGATTATCTTTACAATAGAATGTGTGTTCAATGTGAAAAAAAACAAAGCTGCTTACTTCTTTTCTAGAATGCCTGTATATCAAAACATTGGCAGTGATGGCCATGGAATTACCCGTCATGTCTGTAATTGTGCTAGCTCTGATGAAAAGGGATTGGGAAAATGCTATAACTAAAGAAAATATTATGGCCTCTGTGAAAGGAAAGATTATAAAGGGGTGACCAGAAAAATGTGGAGAGTTTACCAAAGAATTGCAACCAGAATGTGAGACATGAGCTTTCCATAATTGATAATTTTATTTTTAAAGCAGAGAAATGTGTTCTGCCTTCAGAATCAACAGAGCAAATCATTAACCTAGCCCACAAGGGACATTTAGGAAGGGGCTTAATTAAAAGCAGAGTCACAGCAGATGATTGGTCCCCTTACATGGACTTGCTGGTGGAGATAAAAGTGAGGGACTGCTATGATTGCAATATGAGTGATACATTTAAATGAGTGCACAAGGTTCCACTTGAACTGGTCAGTGTGCCAGCATGCCCTTGCGACACATTAGGCCTAGACATTGTTAGTCTCATCAAGGTTTTAGGAGTCCAAAATAGACATATAATAACCCTCATCAATTATCACTCACATTGGATTACCATAAGATGTTCTGTACAAGTCAACACCTAAATATTGATTGAGTTTTTGTCAGATACATTCACCACAGAGGGTATCCCCAGTGTCATCATCTCCGTTAATGGGGTCCAATGATGCTCAGAAGATATGAACAGCTTTATGTCTAGTTTGTCTATTAAGCATGTGAAAACCCCTTTACACTGGCCCAAATCCAATGGTTTGGTGGAAAGGGCAAATAGATTGTTAGAGGAATCTATCCAACTAGGGTTAGCTGGAGGTACAACCATTGTTCAGTCTGTCAAGGTAATGGTGTCGCCATGTCACACCACCCCCAATATAATCACTAGATTTTCACTATTTGAATTGCTCAGGGAAGGAAACCAAGCTCAAAATTAACCTCATAATTGTTATTTGGTGAGAGAATGTCAGAGTAAGTTCAAGATAAACTGGGACAGAGAGTTCCCCATCACCAAAGTCAATAGAAGCAATGGTATGATAACACATGGGGGGTGAAACAACAAGTTTGGAAGGAAAGACAATAGGTTTTGGTGAAGAATCAAAGCAACAGTCAGAGTAAATTTGATAAATACTAAGAGCCCTACAGAATAAAAAGGGAAAATGAAATATGGTGATTTCGGACGATGAACACATACAGAGCATGGATAGACTTGTTCATTGCCTTGCAAGGATGGTTCCAGGGTAGCCTAGAGCTCCTGTTAGGGAAATATACGAGCCACATTCTGGTAAACATAGTATAGTATCTGTAAACCACCTGTATGGCAAAAGGACAACATGGTGCTCTAAATCTAGGGGAAGTTACTTGTGCCTATAGTCAACTCTCATTTATGTTTGGTAAAAGAGATGTGTTGTGATGTCTGTATTTCTTACTATATATTTTGATCTTTTACATTATAGTCTTAGTTTCCCACATTGCTTGTCCCACATCCTTTCCCCCATACTTTCCTCACTATTGAATCATTCTGTTGATGGTGAAAAACTTGAGTTAAAATGTTGGTTTGAAGTGGCTAAGTTGGTGAAGAGATTCTGAGTGTGTGTAACAGGTGAGCTGGAGATTTACTAACGCATAAGCTTCTTACCATCTTCATCGTTGTCATCTCATCTCATATGTTAGAAATGGGGTTTTGGTTGGCAGTCAGGTTGCACCCTGTCTAAGCAAGTACCCTCACTCTAGTCAGTGTAAAGGAGAATCACACTCAGTTAACCCCTGTTCAGGCCCTTGGTAGATTGGCGCGAGCAGGCAGGCTGAACTTCAGAAGCAATGTGTAAAGTATTTGTACACACACAGTAACACCATGGAAACACTACAAAATGGACACCACACCAGTTTTGAAAAAAATAGGCAATATTTATCTAAATCAAACAAGACCAATCCGACAAAAATCTAACATAGATAAGTCAGGATATAAATTTTCAAAAGAATAAAAGTCTTAATCCTTAGAAAAACAGTGAGAATGCTGTTGTTACACAAAGTATCTGGTTAGCGTAAAAAATAAGGCCGCACGGGTGAGCGTGGATCAGAAAAGGCAGTCATGCGTCAATTCCTTACTCGCAAGGGAGGGTGTGCATTGTTTTCTTCTCGGATCAGCGATGCTTCGTCTCTTCTCCCTCGCAAGAGAGCGATGCTTTGATTTCCAAACGGGGCACCTCGGATCCGCACAGACTTTACTTTGACACCCAGGGATGATGCATGGAAAATACTGTTGTGTGGTGTTAGAAAACCGCTCTGCGTGGGGTTTCCGTTGTTATCAGGAGCCACAAGCTGGTGTTGCAGGTCACTTCTCCAGCCACGATGCGTTGATCTCCCAGCCGCGATGCAGCTGGAGCATTGATTTTAGCTGTGAAGCCAGCTGCGCGTCATTTATCAGCTGTGTTGCAAATGGTTCATCGTACATTTCCCTGCACGGCCTTCTGTGGGTGGACTTTCAGCTCTTGTCTGCCAACTTCACCTTTCAAGTGGCATTTGCAAACTAAGAATCTTAGAAGCAACTTCACTAAAAGATGTGTTTTTAAATTGTGAGTTTGGAGACCTTAAACTCCGGATTTCTATCTGCACTCAAAGGAAATCTGCACTTTAAAGTTATTTAAAGGCAGCCCCCATGTTAACCTATGTGAGAGATAGGCCTTGCAACAGTGAAGACTAAATTTAGCAGTAGTTCACTGTTAGGACATGTAACACACATCAGTACATGTCCCACCTTTAACGTATACTGCACCCTGCCCATGGGGCTACCTAGGGACTACCTTAGGGGTGCCTTACATGCATAAAAAAGGAAGGTTTAGGCCTGGCAAGTAGGTACACTTACTAAGTCAAATCGGCAGTTTAAAATTGCACACACAGACTCTGCAGTGGCAGGTCTGAGCCAGGTTAACAGGGTTGCTTATGTGGGTGACACAACCAGTGCTGCATGGCCGCTAGTAGCGTTTGATTTACAGGCCCTGGGTACTTCTAGTGCACTTTTCTAGGGACTTACTAGTAAATCAAATATGTCAATCATGGATAAGCCAGTTTACACATACATTTTACATAGGAGCACTTGCACTTTAGCACTGGTTAGCAGTGGTAAAGTGCCCAGAGTATCAAAAACAGCAAAAACAGAGTCCAGCACACATCAATAACCTGGGAAGCAGAGGCAAAAAGTTAGGGGAGACCACACCAAGGATGCCAAGTCTAATATCATAATAGTGAAATTTTGAAGCCAGAAGACTGTCCGGGATATTACTGTAAGAAGGTGTCCAATCACTATACTCAGACATCTCTCAATACTGACATCACCTGCTGCAGCCACTATAAGGCAGCCTGGCAGTCATGTGGCAACAGGGTCCAAAGTAGTTGAAAAATATGCCACTGGTCTTCGAGAGTCTCCATGCAACTGAATAAGCACGGAGAGAGCACAACGCTTCTTCTCTCTGCAAAACAATGTGTATATTTTAACATAATCAGACATTCCCAATGCTGGGGAAAGACAGAGACTTACTTTCTCTCAGTTCTAGGAACGCTTTCAAGTAATTCTTGCCCCATGGACATGGATCAGGCAAATATTTATGCACCAGCATCAGTAAAGGCACTGTGCACTAGGGAAAGGTTAGGTGTCCACTGTCTACAGTACCTAACCCTTCCTTGGAATATCCTGTCTTCTCTTTCAGTTCTGGGTGGATTCATCTTCTGGATTCTCTCTATTCTTCTTGTGACACCTTCTTCTTTACTTTTTAAATGAGATGTCTGAAAAATAGGACCTCTTTTTGACAGTACTATAATTTGCTCTGGGATACCTTGCGTCTGTTGTCAGCTAAATGGTAGCATTAAAGATCAAACAGCTCTCTGTATACCACTGTGGAACTCAACACCATGCTAAAACCCTGCCTCTACATATAAATGAGAACAATTGACTGTCCTCATGCAACGGGATAGAGAAAAAAGCCTGGCAGAGATTTGAAACAATAAACCACTCTGCATTGCAGGAAATCTGAAATAGTATTGTTTCTGGATTCATAGCACGGGACAACCTGAGACAACTATCTTCTTAATTTTTCAAAGCTCCTGTACAATTCGATTCTTGTTGTTGGACTTCTGTAAACCCATGATCGTGGAATTGCAAGGAAGTCTGACAATTTTCTTTCATAATCCCTTGTTTTAGCATGTTTTCATCCACTGGAGTTATTCCAGCCACTGTCTTACATGTTAGGGTATATAGTGGTGTTCTCAGAAAAAAACTGCAGTTGACTTTATTGTGATTCGGACAAGTTCTACACCTTTAATTAGTCCAATGTCTTTCACCGAAAAATCCATACTTTTGATTTTACACTATCTTGTACATCGGGAGACAAATCCTATACCGTCCTCACAGGATACAATTCTACAGCTGTTTCTTGTCAGGCCATTTTAAATTCATCTTCATCATGCATTTAGAATTCAACTCCATCTGGTGTGCAGTAAGTAGTGCAGTTTAACATGCACAAAAGATCCTTTCCGAACAGATTTGCAGGCCTTGAATCACCCCGCCCCCAAAATGGTGATCCTCCTTGTTGGAAAGTGGATTATTAGTAAGGGCAGGTAAGTACGTTCACCTAGCAATAGGCCACTAAACCCCATTGAGGTCCAGTTAGGTCTCAATAAATTAAACCTAGCTCAACCCTTGGTAGCTTGGCAATGAGTGACAAGGCTTAACTTAGGAGACAAGTGTGCAAAGCATTTAAAAATCACAATACAGTAAATAAGTAAAACACAAAAAAACAATAAAAATCCAACACAATATTATGAAATATACTATATTTGTCTCTTTAAAATGCCACCAAACTGATTAAAATTGGATAAGGGGAACTGGAGATATGAATTTTTAAAGAATTCATGTTTTCAAGTGCATCGAAGCAACTAGCGCTCAAAGGTTTAAAAAAGGTCACACTGGAAAGGGACTAAGTCCAGAGTTCAGGCCACCCATGAGGTAACATTGTCACACTTACTTTCAGAAGTGTTTCTTGATTTAGGAAAGTGGTCACAGCACCAGCCAGGGGTTCAGAGGTTCTGGTTTGCCTCATGGGGACTGGGACTACAACTCCCACAATACACCTCTTCAACTTATAGAGTTCCTCCAAACGTCTCCAAACTTCTGGATCTTTTTCCAGAGGTCCTTTTAGGGTCCTTGAAGTGTCAACAACTTGATCTGAGGTTCCAGAATGCTCCTTGGGAGTTGAGACTACAATTCCCAGAATGCACCTGGTCAGAATCCTCAAATGGCCAATGGACACTGGTCATCGGGCTCTGCCTGCAGGACTTGATTCAGGGGACTCTGGGTAGCTCCGTTGAGCGTGTAGCAAACAGGGAGTCCATTCTGGAAGCTGTAGAAGACAGTGGTGAAGCCCAAGTGTGCAGCTGGTGAAGTCCTTCAGAGTGCAGTGTCCAGGTGCAGGTCAGGGGTCCAGCAGGGCAGTCCTTCTTCTTCTTTGTTTTGTTCCTTTGAGGGATCTGAGGTGTGGGTGCAGTTCTGCCATATGTATCCTTGCTCCTGGGGTGGAAAGTAGGGGGGCCCTAGTTGTCCAATCACAGACAGGCTCCCTCCCCCTTTGATGACCACTTCCTGGGAAGTGTGGCAAAAATCAATCCCAGGGTGCAATATTCTTCAAAAATCCAACATGGCTGAAAGTGGATTTTTGGAGGCTAGACCTGGCTGAGAGCACACACTGGTGTGGCTAAAAATCCTAAACGTGCCCCTCTACTGCCCTTTCCTAATCTAATCTAAAGGGCACCTAATTATCTGGGGTTGCAGGAAATGTGGGAAGTCCTGAGCTGCTCCAAATGTGCTTTCCTGCCTTGGAAGACCAGTTTAGCTGCTCTCCCCCATCCTGTTTCACCATCTGCTGAGGCAGATCTCCTCCCGCCGGCACATCCTTTGTGTTCATCCCAGGCCACTTCACACCTCATCAAGGTAATCTCGCCAGGCTGCCAGAGGCTGGCCAATCAGAGAAAGGCACTACAGAGCTGAAGTTGGCATTTTTAGGTGGAGTTTTTTAAAACTGCACTAGTTATATTAAATCCAACAATGGCAAGTTGTGGGATTTATTCTAACAAATTAAATTGATACCAAACTCAAAATAGCTGTCTCTTATGGGAACTTTGTTAATTAAAATAAAGTCTCCCCGTGTTAGCCTATCGAGGCCATTCACTACTCCTGTTTTGATGAGAGATTACACCTGTTGGCCTCTTCTTCTAGAAATGGTCCAGTTTGGCCTACCTCTAAGACTGCACCAAGCACACAATATACCTATCCCATCAGGCACTATGATTGGGAATTGTCAGAATCAAAGTTCTCATTTTCCAACATTGGGAACTGTTGAAATAGTTTCTGATTGCAGAATGGAATAGAACTTGCTCTTGGTACTTGATTTATATTAAATCAGGGATGATCACCCATATTCTGTGGGGCCATGGGAGCTCCTGGGACCTGCATCACAGAAACTTGTGACTGCGTTGATATCTGCATTTGTTGGACCAGAACCTGAACCAGAACATTCTGCATTTGCATCCTCCAGTAGGATTTCAGTAAACTCCTGGGAATAAGCAAACTCTACATTTTCCCAAGTCTATACAATGGTCTATAGAGGTTAGACCTTGAAAAGATACATTGTCCACATTTTGCGGTCCAGATAGTTCTTCTTATGGGTTATCCTTCCTGTTGCTCCCTTTCCTCCTGTTGAGAACCTCACTATCAATTGTGTAATGAAAACAAATGCCTGTTCACTAAGTAACAGAAGGTTTCTGCAGCAAAAGAGAAAACATAATGTGGAAAATAATGGTTCAACATGAAAAACATGCCTTGCAATGTTAATGCATTATTTTTTGTTAACATGGCATTGTTAGTTAGGCTAAGTTAAATCAGCACGTATTTACTTCACATGCAGGCTTATAACAGGCATTTAGGACCTCATTTAGATTTTGGCAGATGGGTTCTTCTGTCCAAAACGGTGATGGATACTCTGTCTTCCAAAATATAAATCCCATAGGAAATAATGGGTATTATATTTCAGCAGACGGAATATTCATCACCGTTGTGACAGAGTAACCCATCTGCAGAAGTCTAAATCAGGCCCTAGGTATGATTACCTAATGTTAAATTTGAATTTAGTATATGGTCTATTTAAAGGTAGGTTTTAACATATTTTAAATAAAATAGTGTTTCTGTTTGCAACAGGACCCTTATTTCACACTTGCAGGCTCCTGCTTTCTCCCCTTATGACGGTTTCTCTGTCTTTCTCTTCCTCCTTCTTTCCTCTTTGTGTGTTTTTCTTGCTTGCTTTCATAAAATGTCTGATCAGGAAACATAAGTGCCTTTCCCCCAAAATGAGTGCAGGTGGCCCCCACCGGCAACCACTGGCTCAAATTAAACACCGCTTTAGCATATGGGTGGATTTCTTTATCAAGAGTGCTCTGGCTATACAAACACTCACCAGTAATCTTGTGAGACCTCAGAGAAATCCAACCCAATGCTATAGTTTACAACTAAGAGCAGCTTGCTAACAATGTGCTGGTCTCTTTCACCATCAATTGTGTCTTTCAAAAGATTCAGAGAGACGAGATAAGCTTCCTAAATTACAAATAACACACAGCACTGAGCCTGAAATGAAAGAGTGCCTGTCCTAATACTAGTGTGGGTGTTTTGCATTTCCTTCATTCCATTTTCTACAGTCCTTACTTTTCGTGTGATGGAGGATTTTATAATATGTAGTATGGTCAATTTTGCAGCTATATTTTCTACAGTGATCTCAAACCTTCACTCCTACTGAGCCCTGACAGAGTGAGAGAGGCAGGCAGGGGTGGCATGCCTGGCTTTTTCATTATAGTCATCTTCTACTCTATGGGAGCAATAGCTAAATGAAATTAGAGTGGAAGAATGAATATCTTTTAAATAACACTCATGTTTACATTCTATGAGGAGCTCTGCACTACCACTATTTCCTCAAACAGTATAGACGCTTGGTTAGTCAGACTTAAAAGATGTTTTGCTGCTACACTAGGAGCTTAGGGAGAACACATATGGCAAGCAATCCAGCAGTCATTAGAGGTGGACCAAACATCAGGATTTACTTCCGTAAAGGTGTATGAGTGTCTTCCAGAGGGCACAGAGGTGACTGCTAGGTGGGGAAGAGCTGCCACTCACTATCAAGTGTTGACTAGTTCTCAGGCATCATTCCTCAATTGCACTAGGACGGTGGTACGAGATTACTGTACGGTGCACAGGTACTATCAAAACTTCCAAGTCTCATATACAAGCAGCAGAGTTACGAAGCAGCGCAAATATCCACGCAGGCTCCAACCCTCATACACTTCTCAAAGCCTGTTCCATATTTGATATATACGTTGGCCAATGCGTGTTTAATTATGCGCTGATAGGCAAATCTTCCAATCCTTGTTATGTGGTAGGGCCTTCTGTGTTACCTAGATATGTATTAATAGTGTATCGCTTCATTAAAAAATACATTTAGCAAACTTTTAGAATTAAACATATTCTTCTGATTCTAACCAAAATGTAAACATATCTTCAACTAAAGATATGTTAGCAGGTGATTGACCATGTTCAAAAAATGAATATATTGACTAAAGAAAGTGCTACAAAAAGTTGCACATTCTATTTTGCATCAGCATTCAAAATGTACAAATTGAGTCATCACGCTGTCCATGCTACGTGTGGTGTGTTAGGTAGTCAACTAGTTTACCTATCCAGAAAATAAACATTTCATATTGGTTCTATTCCGCGGAAAACAACCAACAGTATTTCTCGAGTTCCCAGTCAAATAACCATTTCATATATTTGCTATTTACTTTGGATTATGGTTGATATTTATATAAGCGACTGATGTATCATGTATATTTCTAAAGTGTAACCAATTTATAGAACGAGATCCTTCATTTTACTGTAAGGGAAGTGAAATACACTCTGACATTTACAGTGCATTTCAAAGAGATTCATGGAAAACAAACATTCTAAATTGAGACCTTTAGAATGAAAAGTGAAGGCCTGGCCGGGCCAGTGAATGTGTAAATGTAATTGGCAATAATGCAAGGAAATAAAACAGACATCAGCGTGTCCATTCCTTTGCTTTTTGCATAATGTTCATGAAAGGACGGATAAAAAAAACAGTAATTTTCAAGCGCTAGTCATATTTTACAACTCTGTAATTCAAATTCTCATCAACCTTGCATGGATATTCATAAGTATTTGCTGAAAGGTGCATTTTTCTTTTTACCAACATCACATCGCCTCTCTTAGAAATAAAATGATGCCAGCGCGGTTAGCTTCCTCCCTAACACTTTTTCTGTTGCACCAAGAGGGGGCTGGTATGATGCTACACGAATTCAGGCACAATGGCCCGTATTTATACTTTTTTTGCGCCGCATTTGCGTCGTTTTTTGACGCAAAAACGGCGCAAACTTGCAAAATACCATTGTATCTTGTAGGTTTGCGCCGTTTTGCGTCAAAAAGCGGCGCAAATGCGGCGCTAAAAAAAGTATAAATACGGGCCATTGTCTTTTATAATTAAAATATATTTTTCAATGAAATCAGTTAAAACCATGGATAACCCATATTTATGTAGCCCAATTGGTCAGCAGTATCTGCAGGAAAAATATAAAGTACCTCTGTTTTCTTAATACAATATAAACACATTAATGATATTTTCTAAATATGAATGTTACGATTCTTTATTATTTTTAAACATACAGCCTACAAACGCAATATATGAAAATAAAGGTGATATGTGTTTACTGTTGTGTAGAACTGCCTGTCCATCTGCGAGTCAAAGAAAATCGTTTTAATACAAAAAGATTTTCTGAGACAGAAGTTGTTATGCTCATTTATGCCATGGCAGTGAAAATAAATGTAGCTCAAAAACATGTATCTTGGAGTAATAATAAGCACACATTCCCACATTTATTACTACAGAACAAAGGTGAAATTTAAGTTTATTATCACAGTACACTAAAATTGTTCAGAGAAAAACACTGCCTCACTGATTGCATGTAAACAACAAAAACAGCGGAATACGGTAGGGATTGATTCAAATACTATGTATAAATATCGCAATGAAACAGGTATTTTTCACTGGACATAGATTTTAATCTCTCATACCATGTCGTATATTCACTATATATAACCTGGCTCTGTAACTGCAAACATTCTGACACGAAACAATCGAATTGGGTCTCTGGCAACAAAGTGAAAGGAAAGACAATTACAAACGTTAGGCAACAGAGAAAGGAAAACAACAATATATCACAGAAGCCCCTAAATCTAAAGAAAGCTCATTGTCCATCTCTCTTGTATCTTCCTTATATAGGGTGGCTATGGAAAAGGTGCAAAGATCAATCCATCCGGAGATCGTTGCACCCTCTTTAGAGTATTAGACCCATGACTGGATAGCCAAAAATTACTTTACACAGGGAAACAACTCTCCTAATAGTCATGAGGACTTTTCATTATGCTTTTATTATACAGGACACATTTAATCTCTTGCATTCTGGTTTTGATCAAATACTGTTTGATAAAAGAAGTACACATGAAAAAATACCACGGCATAGCAGAATATGAAAATGTGAAGAATATAAAATGCTATTTATTACCATTGTAAAATGCTATTTATTACCATTGTAAAGGGAAGGGCGAGGATCATGACTCCCATGAGGCTTCAAATCTCATGACTCTCTGCCCTTCCCTACACTCAACAATGGTAATAAAGACCATGTCACATTCTGCACATTTACATATATAAGCAATGGAATTTATTAATCTTCCTTGTGCCAGTTTGGATTTGTTTTGCTGCCTTTACCAAATACACATTAGTTTCCCCTGATGGTGCCTTGTTCTCTAAACAGTAAACATATTATTTCTATATGACTCGTATTAGGTAAATCTCAAATATTTTGTTTCATGTTCTCTTGATAATGCAGGGGCACAAAATTACAAGACTGGTGTACAATTTCTATATATCAATTCAGTTTTATTCTCAAGATTAGTTTTAAACTTTAAACTTTTTTTTTAATATACCTGTATTAAACAATTAATGATGAAAGACTACAGCTTCACATCTAACTATTTATTCCTTGTCCATATGTGTTCCGCCCAGTTTTTGGCTCTGCTTGAAGTGCCCTTAATTAAAAAGCCACCCTGAGTAGCACCTTTACTACTCAAAAGGTTGGTGTTATTAGTAATTCTTGACCCACCCACTAATCTCCAAGACCCCACCACTACTATCCAAACTGCAAGATCCACATTGATAATGCCTTCCTGTAAAGAGACATTTTGTACAAACCAGTGAATCTGTAATATTTAGACAATTATTTCCTTCTGGTATGATCCCAAACAAGTGAACACAACTAATCAGCCTAATGATCAAAAAACACCTGATTAAATAGAGTCAGGGAATGATCTCAATCACTACGTGACATCCCAGACAGGGCTTGTCATTTTGGAAATGGGTCTTACTGACAGCCATTCTTTAAAATATTGTTGTACATAATGCTGAAGACCGCATGAACTCAAAGTATTGTGAAAGCCTTCATGGTAGCCTATTGTATTGTTAAAGAAAGACTGCTAATGATTTGTTGAAACCTTGCAGAAAAAGTAAATAATCAAACTTTAGTCACATTCTCATAGGTAAACCTCCTTAAGCTCAGATCAGTTTTGAAAGATAGACCATTGATGATCGTGTGCTTTTAGTATGCCATCCTGGTGAAACCTTTACATTCTAGAGGCAATAGCAGAGGACAAACCCAACCACTGGTGTCCTAAACTCGCAAGAGGTAGGTCGTCCATGAGAGCCTCTTGATAGAGGAGACCAAAAAGACAGAGGAGCTCAAAGAAAACGGAGACAGTGAAAGATTGTTCCAGCGGTACTGATATCTGGCTGGATTCAAAGAATGAAGACATTCTTGTAAATTGAAATTGATGGGTCATCACTGCAAAATGAAGACATCTTCGAACCTGAACTTAAGTCAGAATATGAAGTTCGGCATCTTCTAAATCAAGAGAGGCCTGGAAATTCACAAACAACCATTAGAGGTACTTTTTGGGGCGTGTTCATCTTGAAATGTGTATATGGGATGTAATGGCTCAGCTCTCTTAAATCTATGACCAATCAAATGCTTCCTGAATACTTTTTCAGCAGAAAAAAAAACATCCATTACTTTTTTTAACACTTCTTGAACTTATGATTGAGGACCTGATTGTTTAATTTCATTCCAAGGCCAAGCGGTCATTCGTACCCCTCAATCTGTAAGAGTGGAAGAGAGTTTTATTTTGTAGTCCTCTTTGACAAGGTCCAGTACCTACTGGTCTGTGACAGAGCGAAGCCAGGCATTGTAGATATGAGGAAGCATTTACCCCATCAGAATAAGGGATATGTTTCTGACACAGTCAGGATCTGTCAGGCTTAGATAGAGTGAATTTGAAAGGACTTTTGAAATATCTTCTAAAGTATTGCGGTATGTCTGGTTATTGTTCTTATAAAGACAAACCATAATATCTGGAATCTCTGTTCCAACGAGGAAAAGTGTGAAATTTCCTAGCTCAAGCTTTGACCTTCCAGGCATTAGAAGATGTTTAAATTCCATGAAGCCTTTGATTCTAACTCTTCCATCTGTTGAACAAGAATGTCTTCTAAAAACCTTCAGCCCTCCAATTGTATCTTAGTCCTAAAGTCACCTATCGATAATAGTTCTTGAGGCAAGAGCAGATGACTTTAGACAGTAATGAGAAATGTTTGGAAAAAATACGCTTTGCATCTCCATAACAGCAACAACACCTTGACCAATAGCTGAGAGGCATATGTAGTGTTGATTGCTGCTCTCACAGCCAAATTCACACCTGTAGGGTTTTGCACATTACAGTTTACTGGTTCTGAGTGTATGCGTCTACTCCCAAACTCAAATGCTTTCTAGCCAGATTGGGTTTTTAAATAGCATTTTTTCATCTAAGGGAATTCAGAATCTGCATCCCCTAGATCATCAAGAAGAGACAATATTCTGGGATTAGAAACATTGTCCCAATCCTTTCATTCTTTCTAAATCAGATACTTGATCAGTTGATGTGTAGATATCCCAGAAGCTGTATCTTTTAGGAACTGATAAATAAGACCCTTGCTGCTCTAGATGTTCTCTCAAGTAACCAAAAACATCAGATAAGTCAGCCTTCCAGAAGTATTTGCGTGTGGAGTCTTCAATCACCATATCTTCTTGATCTGAGGTAGAAGAGGATGAAAAGGCAGAGAGGGGAAAACCCTTTGTGATTTTTATGGCTTTAAAACTGTAATCCAGGAAAGAAAAAACATTTTCCAGGGACACTTACCCCTTCAGCAAGCTTCACACCCATGAAGAGATGTGTATACACCAAAGAACAGAAAGAGGCAACATATGTGTCTCTAGTATTATGTATTATGAGATCATTTTTGATTTAGAGAGAAAACACACATGAAATGGCTGTCAAAGAGGGACGCATCCCTCATAAAGTAAAGAAGGGACAAGGAAGAGAACTCAGGAGGTAATGTGATTGTAATGATGATGCTATACAGCCTACCTTTATGCCATATCCAATGGTATGACTATGGATTGATTGACTATGCTACCCCAGAGAGTGTCCGAAAGCTTTGAATAATAAGGAAGTCAAGGAGGTTTTGGAGTCTAGTCATTAATCTGCAGACCAAGTACCCCGTATCTTAGTCAGTGAGGAATTCATTCAGTCTCACCTTTGACATTGTTCGCTGATTCATAAAAATTTAACAAACTGAGGAAAGCCGTCAACAACATTTTTACTTTCTTCTAATATACATTAACTGGTTCTGTGCCAGGGACGTAATGGTTACGTCCTGCTGCACAGTGCTCCTGTGCCGAGGACGTAACCATTACATCCCGGCACTGGAGCTCAGAGGTAGCGCTCTCTCTGTGGTCTTCCACCCCACCCCCCATGGCAGGGATGGCTGAGGAAGCCCTTATCCTTCCACCCCCTACCACTCCTGTCCTCCCCGTGGCATCTGATAACATCAGTGCGTGATCCCACGCTGACCTCATCAGAGGCATGTCCCTCCACGCTGAAAGCTCAGCTCCCAGGGTGGATCGGAGAAGAAATGCTTTTGTATTTCTCCTCCAATCACGTGGAGGGGCCGAGAAAGGCATCAAAGGAAATTAAAGGTCTTTCCTTTCCTTTGATGTCTTTCGTGATCGGGCAGAAGAAATGCCCACTAGACACCAGGGATTTTTTTGTTTTTGCTTTTGACATGAGCCAAACAAGCCCACCAGAGTCCATCAGAGACCAGGGAAGATTTTATTTCCAAAATGAGAGGGTGGGGGTATGGCTATACCCCCATCCTAAATAAATGGGCCAAAGTTGTTCTGCTCACTGGTGGGCAGATGGGACAATTACCCCCGATCCACACCCCGGGGGGGGGGCAGAAAGTCTACTAGATGCCAGGGAATTAAAAGAAAACAAAAAGTAGTGGGAAGGTGGCTACCAACCAGTATGAGCCTGGTTATGCCCCTACCCCAACTGAAGGAGGTAACAGTCTTTCAGCTCTCCCCCGCACACTAAAACATCTTATCCCATGGCAAGCAAGAGGACATTTGATTATTTTGGGTTTTGGTTTTACATTTGGGCAATGAGAGCTTGGCTAACTCTTAAAATCGTCCCACTTGGAATGGTGAGGGCTGCACTTTTTTGACTTTGGGACGCTGCCATGTAGAAAAATCCACAAGACCTAGACACATCTGAAAATTAACAACTGGGTGATTCCAGGGTGGTGTGCTTCACATGGCCCCACACCATTTTCTTACCCTTAATGCCCTGCAAACCTCCAACTTTGCTGGAAATCACACATTTTTCCCAAATTTTTGTGATGGAAACTTCCGGAATCTTCAAGAATCCACAAAATTCCTACCACCCAGCATTTTCTCATCTATACCGACAACATTTCTGCTGTACTTGTCAGCCTAAAAATGTGTTTTTTCAAACTGCCCTTTTGGACCCCCTTTGGTTCCCCCTCAATTTTGACATGTTTTTGTCCCTTCCCTCTCACAGGCACTTGGCCCACCTACACAAGTGAGGTATCATTTTTACCGGGAAACTGAGGGAAATGTTGGGTGGTAGGAAATTTGTCCCGATATGGTGATCTCATACAGAAATGCAGGGAAAACATGATTTTTTTTATACATTTGAGGTTTGCTGAAGATTCTGGGTAAGAAAACATTAGGGGATCCACAAAAGTCACACATCCCTGGACTCCCTCGGGTGCCTAGTTTTCAGAATGTCCATGTCTGGGTTTGGTAGGTTTCCCAAGATGGCTGTTGAGCCCAGGACCAAAAACGCATGTGTCCCCGCAAAAAAAGGTAGTTTTGTATTTGATAAT
The DNA here is from genome assembly GCF_031143425.1 of Pleurodeles waltl. Taxonomy (NCBI): domain Eukaryota; kingdom Metazoa; phylum Chordata; class Amphibia; order Caudata; family Salamandridae; genus Pleurodeles; species Pleurodeles waltl. The sequence continues at coordinate 788,750,360 of NC_090443.1, forward strand.
TTTGATATGTCCAGATAGTGTTTTGGGGCATTTCCTTTCATGGGCACCAGGCCTACCCACACAAGTGAGGTACCAATTTTATCGGGAGACTTGGGAGAACACTGGGTGGAAGGAAATTTGAGGCTCTTCTCAGATTCCAGAACTTTCTGTCACTTTTTGCCAAATTTTGAGGTTTGCAAAGGATTCTGGGTAACAGAACCTGGTAAGAGCCCCACAAGTCACCCCATCCTAGATTCCCATAGGTGTCTAGTTTTGAAAAATATGCAGGTTTGGTAGTTTTCCCTAGGTGCTGGCTGAGCTAGAGGCCAAAATCCACGGCTAGGCACTTTGCAAAAAACAGGTCTGTTTTCTTTGGGAAAATTTGATTTTTTGGGGGGCATTTCCTGTTGCGGGCGATAGGCCTACCAACACAAGTGAGGTATCATTTTTATTGGGAGACTTGGGGGAATGCTGGGTGGAAGGAAATATGTGGCCCCTCTCAGATTCCAGAACTTTCTGTCACCGAAATGTGACAAAAAAGTGTTTTTGGGCCAAATTTGAGATTTCCAAAGGATTCTGGGTAACAGAGTCCGGTGAGAGCCCCACAAGTCACCCCGTCTTGGAATCTCCTAGGTGTCTAGTTTTGGAAAATGTGCAAGTTTGGTAGGTTTCCCTATATGACGGCTGAGCTAGAGGCCAAAATCCTCAGCTAGGCATTTTGCAAAAAACAGATCTGTTTCCTTTGGGAGAATGTGATGTGTCCACGTTGTGTTTTGGGGCATTTCCTGTTGTGGGCGCTAGGCCTACCCACACAAGTGAGGTACCATTTTTATCAGGAGACTTGGGGAAATGCTGGGTGTAAGGAAATGTGTGGCTCCTCTCAGATTCCAGAACTTTCTGTCACCGAAATGTGAGGAAAAAGTGTTTTTTTTCAACTTTTGAGGTTTGCAAAGGATTCTGGTAACAGAACCTGGTGAATGCCCCACAGGTCACCCCATCTTGGATTCCCCTAGGTGTCTAGTTTAAAAAAATGCACAGGTTTGGTAAGTTTCCTTAAGTGCCGGCTGAGCTAGAGGCCAAAATCCACAGCTAGGCACTTTGCAAAAAACATGTCAGATTTCAATGTAAAAATGTGATGTGTCCATGTTGCGAGCATTAGTCCTACCCATGCAAGTGAGGTACCATTTTTATTGGGAGACTTGGGGAAACACAGAATAGCAATACAAGTGTTATTGCCCCTTGTCTTTCTCTACATTTTTTCCTTCCAAATGTAAGACAGTGTGTAAAAAGGAAGTCTAATTGAGAAATGCCCTGTAATTCACATGCTAGTATGGGCACTGCGGAATTCAGAGATGTGCAAATAACCACTGCTTCTCAACACCTTATTGTGTGCTCATTTTGGAAATACAAAGGTTTTCTTGATATCTATTTTTCACTCTTTATATTTCAGCAAATGAATTGCTGAATACCCGGTTTAGAATGAAAACCCATTGCAAGGTTCAGCTCATTTATTGGCTCTGCGTACCTAGGGTTCTTGATGAACCTACAAGCCCTATATATTCCCACAACCAGAAGAGTCCAGCAGACGTAATGGTATATTGCTTTAAAAAATCTGACATCGCAGGAAAATGTTACAGAGTAAAACATGAAGAAAAATGGCTGTTTTATTTTTACCTCAATTTCAACATTGTTTTATTTCAGCTGTTATTTTCTGTAGGAAACCCTTGCTGGACCTACACAAATTACCCCTTGCTGAATTCAGAATTTTACCTACTTCTAAGACATGTTTAGCTTTCTGAAATCCAGCATTGGTTTCAGACCCTTTCCTGTCACTAACTGGAAGTAGGCTGAAAATAAAAAAAAGTGTAAAAATGGGGTATGTTCCAGTAAAATGTTAATATTGTGTTGAAAAATTGGGTTTTCTGAATCAAGTCTGCCTGTTCCTGAAAACTGGGCAGCTGGTGATTTTAGCACCACACACCCTTTGTTGAGGCCATTTTCAGGGGGAAAAAAACATAAGCCTTCTTCTGCAGCCCTTTTTCACATTTTTTTTTTTTAAACTAACTTTTCGCTGTATTTTGGCTAATTTCTTGGTCTCCTTCAAGGGAACCCACAAAGTCTGGGTACCTCTAGAATCCCTAGGATGTTGGAAAAAAAGGATGCAAAGTTGGCATGGCATGGACAAAAAGTTATGAGGCCCTAAGTGTGAACTGCCCCAAATAGCCAAAGAAAGGCTCGGCACAGGAAGGGAAAAGGCCGGGCAGAGAAGGGGTTAAACTATTCATTTTGGGCTGTTATTCTTTGAACAAGTTTGATCATGTAAATACAATATAAACGCTTCCCCTTCAAACATTTATGCTATCATTAATGAAACATACATGATTTGTACTGTATTCAAGTATTACTTGTACTTGATTATGAACATGACAATAAATTGGGCCAGATGACATGCCATATAAATTCACTCAGTTGGATCTATCATATTTTTTTCATCCCAATATGCAACATATATGAGCTGTGTTAGACTTGTCAGCCTCAGGGTGGTCTTCATCCAAGCCTTTTCCCTTTGACCTCCTTTTTTGTTGGAATTTGTTTTGGTTGGCTTTAGGACTCATGAATAGGCTGCAGGCATCAACTAGTTAGAGCAGGAAAAAGCCAACTTTCCAAAAGTTGCCTTTTCAAAATTGTAATGTAAAGTCCTACTTTTCCATTAAAGAGACTCTCAAATTTAATTTCTCAAACACAAAACATGACATACTTATCTACCTGTTCCCAATCAAAAGTTAGTATTAATTAAATGTGATAGGGCAACCCGATGTGATCTTATGGGAGAGGTAGACCTCACTGTAGTGAAAAACACATTTACGAGTTTTTCACTACCAGGACAGATAAATCATAAAAGCACATGTCCAACCTTTTAATTACAATTCACCCTGCCCTGTAGGCTAACTAGGGCCTACCTTAGGGGTGATATGTGCAGTAAAACTGAAGATTAAGGTTTGGCACTAGGTTATTTTGCCAAGTTGACTTGGCATTTTAAAACTGTATTAAAGCTGTGCTGCAATAGTAGACCCTGAACATGTTTTAAGGGACTGATTTAGTGTGTGCCACAATAAGTGCAGTGGACCCACTAATAACATTTAATTTACAGGTCCTGGGTATATGGAATACCACTTTATTAAATACTTATAAGTAAACTAAATATGACAATTAAGTGTATGCCAAGTTTTTCATGTTTTAGAGAGTGATCACAAGCACTTTAGCATTGGTTAGTAGTTGTAAAGTGCAAAGAGTTCTAATGCCAGCAAAAACAAATTCCGAAACATAGGATGGTAACGGCAAAAAGTCTGGGGAAGATTACCCTAAAACTGAAAGGTCTAACAGTGGAGCTCTATTTTATTATCACCTGCAGGTATCAGATTATCTGCCAGGTTTGTTTGATTCCTAATACTCCCTGCCTCAGAGGAGTGAAATACACTTTACATTCCTTTTGGTTATCCTTCTGTGGATAAACGTATCTACTGAATGTTACTCCGATAGTATTGCGGGCATGTGGTGCTACGCATTGCTAAAATTAAACATCCTTAGCAATTGAGCGTGGTGTTTTGGGGGGGGGTTGAAGGGAATGAGACCATAATACAAGCAATGATAATGCCCTGTGTCTTAATATTGAGCAAGGACAGACATCTGTATTTGGTGTGCATAGCACTGGGCTGTGGTGCGACTGCACCTACTGAAGTATTGATAGCTAAGCACTGAGCAATTGGACATTCATACTGTTAAGAGTCTAAAAGACCCATCACCTCTATGACCATTTTTTTAATTCAGATTTTTCCATCTTCCACCACACCTGGGAACTTGGCACACAATACTTGAACATGTTTCATAATGATGCATGTGTAATGACTTGCTACCAGTATTATTCACTACATTTGTCATAAATTTTGGCGAGTTAATTATGTGTCTCCTAATTGCACTCCATCACCTTTTTTTCAAGTTTTACTTTTTGAGGAGGTCAATTAGAATGGATGCTGATCAGACGTGCTTAAAAATACTCTATGTGTTAATACATTGCAGACTTTTGAGTAACAAAAAGCAAATGAACTGTGAATACTATTTTTGCATCATCTGGGGAGACACACGCGTTTTAGTATGCATGGCAGACACATGAACATAAGAATAAGATAGCTATGAAAGCAGAGCAAAGAACGTTCAGATGATATAATTCTTGAAATAAAAAATCGATAATATTAAGCAATACATAAAATTGCAAGGAAAATCACAAACTGTATTTTAGTATGTTTAGTAGCACTACAGTAGTGCCACTCATATGCTACAAAATGCTATTTAGAAAGTTACATGCTGAGAACTACGCCTCCTCCCCCCTATATTTTATGTACATGGAGCACAGCCCCAGCTGTAGATTTCTCCACACACGTATGCCTACATTTAAGTGTTTAATGTGGGAGGGATGGGGGCACAATGAAAATTGGAAAATACTATTGAATGGGTGGGAGGGTGGTGGGGTTAAGGCAGGAGCGAGGAGAGGTTTAGAGAAGGACATGCACCCACCCTGGAAGGTTTAGTAGTGGATGATTTGCCTCCCAGGACACTGAGATTCTCAGATGCAGAGGAAACCATGTGTTGCAGGGTGCTAAGCCACAGCTGAGCCATAACTGCCTCGGATGAGTCAAGCACTGGGTCGCGCAGACTCCATAGCTCTAACTAACCCTGACTATGCTTACTGCCCCCAGCGTGCTGGACTGCAGCGAGCAGCAGGTAGTGACAAGCAGCAGTGAGCAGGGCGTTACATGGGCCCTGCTGGGACTGCAACTACATAGGCCAGGTCCTTGCCCGGATCCCGTGCCCAGTGCAAGAGTCAACACCAGAGACCATAGCCCTACCTCTGGTCGCTGAGGGGCATAGTGGGTAGTGAGATAAGCAAGATAAAGCAGTGTATGCAGTGGGCTGGCTGAGTAAACCAAGAGGACAGCATGAACCCTGCTGGGGTTACAGCACAAGGCAATGGCCCAAAGAAAAATAGCCCAGAAAACCAGTTGGGGAATACTTGGCCTGCCAATTTGTGCCCTCTCACCCTCCCTATGCCCCAATACCAGCAACATCAATCCTGCTGAGAGCATTGAGCTCTGAGAATCAAGGAGCACCAAGGGGGTACAGGAGGCATGGAGATGTATAGAGACGCACAAAGGGCAATGGAGGGTAAAATACATAGTACAGATAGCTGTGAGGAGGTGAGTGGGTAGCAGCAGTGCAAGTCATGCAGCAATGCAGAAAGGGGCAGCAAGGGCAAGCAACACGGGGAAAACTTGCACAACCACTTGAAAAAAATCACAGTACCACCCAGCACCCAGACCTGGACCCCTCCTCCCACAACATCAAAGAAAAACCAAGAAACAGATCACTAAACATACACACAAGACTGCCTTTTCAAAGCATTTGAAAAAAGTGCAGCAGATAAGAAGGAGCAGGATAGGCAAGAAAGGCAGACAGGCTGCTAGATAGGCGCTACTCGGGCTACCTTCCCAGATGGGGTCTGGTGCTTCATAGACATGCAGGGGCTACTGATCTAGGTACCAGTGTTGCTTGCATGACTGTAGCCTCCCCTACACCCTTGAGAAGAGAGACCCTACCCCTCCTGCACATGCAGAACAAGCCAAATCCTAGAGGAAAAGTGTCCCAAACAGTGAGATCTGGAAGACTCAGATCTGCTCCACCAGTGACATTAACAAGGATAAGGAGAAAAATTATACCCAGGGTAAGCAACCTAAGTCAGTCTCAATCACACGAAGGCTGTCCCAGGTACAAATCCATAGATCTACGAGCAGCTTCCCCTCACCTACGGTGTTTGACTTCTTTAAATAAATCAACACCTTAGCTAGTCAGGCCTTGCCAAACAGCAATGCCACAGACCAACTAGCAAAGGTAAGGATTCTGAGGAGGAAGGAAACAGAGTCCTTATTGATAGAGCAAACCCACTGAATATTTAACCCAAAAGAATGAGCCTATTGAACTCGCTATTCTAACCATCAGACCTGCATATGTTTGGTTCCACAACTACACAGGCCCAACAGGTTGAAGACCTACTGGGGTTATCTTTCCTTCAAAACCTTGTCCCATCACAAGGCAAAATCCAGCAAGAAAATAACTTGGAAGGAGCAACTAGCTGCCTTGAGGCAGCAGCCCACCCCTCCTTCACCAAAGTCTCTCAGTAAAAAATAAGCATCACCTAGAACTAAAGTAAGGACCAATGGGACAACACAATCCTCCCCCAGCTTTTACTGAACAGGGGGCAAAAGTTCAACAACAAGCAGGGCAAGCTTCTACAGTTCATAAAATGTACCAACCCATGGGGGAGGGAGGGAATGCCTACCTTGCATCTCATTATGGGTTGACTCTTCCTAAAAATGGTGCTAACTCATATATTTTGATGCCAGACAGGTATCATGTCAAAATATAAATATGGAGTTAAGTTAGCGCTGCTTTAGCGCAAAAAGATAAATGACCCTAAGACAACACTAACTTTCCATAAAAATCACAAGCTGTGCACACCATGTAACTATAGACAAAAAAGGAATCCAACCATCCACTCATTTAAAAAAAATATATTTATTACGTTTATATGGAAATGCATACAATGATCATGTAACATAGCAAAAAACATGTAGATCACACATGTATGCAATATGCATCAGCTTATGTTTAAGAAATGGGGATGATGTAAGCAAATCAGATGACTGACATGTCATAAAAAATCTAACTGGACAATAGTTGGGTTACTATGTCTTCACAACAAGCATCTCCGACGCACAATTTCAGAAGTAATTTCAACTAGCATATTAGTGTTTAGGTGTGATTATTGCCCACTAAGTGTCACTGCTTGTTCTGAATTGCAACATTTTATGAGGGGGATGATGCATCACAGACAGCCACTACTGCAGCAGAGTATCTGGGCTATGCAGTGTTTTGGTAAGCGGTGTGTCGGGACCTGCTAGGATAAGCTCCCATTCGGATGCGAGTGGGTATTTGCATAGAGCTAGGGTGTCTTCACGGCAAAGAGCTGTTCCCTCCACTATCGCCCACACAGTTAGTGACTGCACCCAGGGTTCATAAGTCGATGGGTCGTGATAGCAGTATCTGCAAGTTATGAGACGTTTAGCCAGCAATAAGCTCATATCTAGGAAACTGAACATAGCTCTTAGTTTTTTTCCCCTTGGAAACAACCCTAGTATACACGTTTCACATATTTGTGGTACAGGGCGGCCCACACAATGGGTTAAGTGGTTCAGGATAGCAGTCCGATAGTGATGTAAGTTTGGACATTACCATAACCTGTGTAGTAAATCTGCTCCCACACCCTGACAGCGTGGGCATGCAGTATCGGCTTGGCCATAGTATCTGTTGATCTTATCAGGGGTGAGATAGGCCCTCTGTGTAACATGGTATTGTATGTGGCAAAATCTCATATTACATGAAAAACGCATGGGACTTTATAATATTGCCGCCCATTCCTTATTAGTGAAGGGGCCCCCTTTTTCCACCTCCCATTGCCCACGTAGAGCTGTGAGTGGACCAGAAGTGAGGAGCCGTAAAGAGTCTGCTATCCAGTGCACCAGGTGCCTCCCATCACCAAATACACGTAGGTATTGTAATGTGAGATGTATTTGGGGCTCCCTTGTCAAGTCACCCCGCTCTCGATGTAATGCATCCCTATATAGCAAAAGGGTTTCTGGGGGCAAACCAGTGACTTCCATCAGGGCATTGTGAGTGCAAAACATTCCATCAGTGTTAAGATCTCCCAATGTGTGACTCCCCACTGCATGTCAAGGAGCCAAGTCAATGGTCGATGTACGACATGCGCCACATGGTGTCTCCAGCAGTGGGATGTCTGGTGCTTAGGGGACTATGGCCCTCATTACAACATTGGTGGTAAAAGCCACTTACCGCCGTGCAGAAGACTGCCAACACACCGCCGCGGCCGGGGAATTCCGCCACGGTCACTATGACCCACAGCTCGGAATCTGCCAAAATTGAGACACCCACACAAGTCCACCACACCAAAGGTCAGTGATAAACTGGCGAAAACAAAACGTCCACCGTCACGCCTACAGAAGTACGCCCACACTATCACGACCCATGAATCCACGTGGCGGTCTTTCAACCGCAGTATTCCATTGGCGGTACACACCGCCGCACTCAAAATACACACACCTTTATAAAACACAACCACATTGGACAAATCAAAATACACACACCTGATACACATCCACACACCACTCCCACACACCCGATACAATATAAAACACACACCCACATCACCCACAAACCCCTACAACCACAATTGCGACTGAAGGCCCGAGAGAGACACCACAATCTACAACCAAGCATCCACAGGCACACAATACCATCACCCACATAACATCCACGCACCTCACACAACACACCACTAAATATCACCTCACACATCACAACACACACCACCCTACACATCACCCACACCACCCCATGGCATGGCAAAGACACCCCAGGTTCTCTGAGGAGGAGCTCAGGGTCATGGTGGAGGAAATCATCCGGGTAGAGCCACAGCTTTTCGGATCACAGGTGCAGCACACCTCCATAGCTAGGAAGATGGAGCTATGGCAAAAAATAGTGGACAGGGTCAATGCAGTGGGACAGCACCCAAGAAATAGGGATGACATCAGGAAGAGGTGGAACGTCCTACGGGGGAAGATGCGTTCCGTGGTCTCAAGACACCACCTTGCGGTACAGAGGACAGGCGGCAGACCCCCACCTCCTCCCCCACAACTAACAACATGGGAGGAGCAGGTCTTGGCTATTCTGCATCCTGAGGGCCTCGCAAGAGTAGGTGGAGGAATGGACTCTGGTAAGTCAAACCTTAACTACTATATACCCCACCCTACCTGCATGCCATCACATACCCCCACCCTCGCCCTCACCCCATCACTCCAACTCCTCACAAATGTCCCAATATCACAAACCACACATCCCAACACCAAGCCCTGCATGCAACAACAAAGCATGGACATCCATCACCAATGCATGGCCACTGCACATACCCATATACCCCCCTAAACCATCATCACACAAGGTCCCACACAGGAATCCAAGCACTGGGGTACACGGTCACCCACCCATTGCACACCATGGTACACACAGATGCAATAATCATGCTTTTACACCCCTGCAGGACCCCTACCCAATATCAACAGAAGAGGCCCACAGTGATGACAGCAGCTCTGCCCAACTGGATCTAGACGACCAGCCCAGCCCATCTGGGACCTCTGGACAGTCGGTTCCCCTCACACTGGCACAGGCCACCACAGAGCTTCCCCCCTCTGGAAACACCAGCACAGCACCCACCCAGCGGGCCCATACCTCTGTCCTCAGGACACATCAAGCAGCAGTGTGTCCACCACTACAGGGAACCCAGGCTAACCCACCACCCCAACAACAACAGGGACCTGGGGGCAGTGGCAGTGGGCACACCGTTCAGGGGACAGAGGCCCAGGGAAACAGGGGAAATGGAAGGGCTGCTGTGCGACAGGGGGAGGACGGGCCCAGGGAACCCACTCTCCATGAGGCCCTGTCCAACAACATGGGAGCCTACCATCATTCCTAGGAGACAATGGCAATGGTACTGGCCAAGTTTCAGGAGACCCAGCGGCTGCAGGAGGAACAGTATTTGGGCTTCAGGGAGGAATTCAGATCCATCAATTCCACCCTGGGCACCATCGTAGGGGTGCTGAAGGAAGTCAGAAGTGGGGATATGTCCCAGGGCATAGAAATCACCTTTCACTGTAGGCAAATCCTCCACCTGAGGGAAAACGATGTAGCTCCTCATGTGTTTCAGCAGGGCAGACAACACTCTGGACAACACGTTGGAAAATATAGGCTGGGACATCCCTGAAGCTATGGCCACTGTAGTTTGAAAAGACCCACTTGCAAGGAAATGGAGTACTGACAGCACCTGCACTTGAGGGGGGATTCCTGTGGGATGGCGGATAGCTGACATCAGGTCTGGCTTCAACTGGGCACACATTTCCAGGATTGTGGCACGATCAAGCCTGTAGGTGATGATTACATGTCTTTCCTCCATTGTCGACAGGTCCACCAGTGGTCTGTACACCGGAGGATGCCTCCATGTCCTAACATGTCCCAGTTGACGGTGCCTATGAAGGACAACAGCGAGCACAGAGTCAACCAACTCAGAGGTACGTAAACACAGCTTACTCAGAAAACCATTCATAACACAAATTTTGTCTGTATGAGTGTTGAGCCAAGGCCTAGGTATGTGTGACGCAGTTAAAAATAAACCCATGTGGGCCCCTGTGGGCCCCTGTGGGCCTGACCTGTAAAGTGGGACAATGGGATGTGAGGTAACTGCACTGGGGTTGTACACCGTCGCAGTAAGCAGTCGAAGACCGCAGCGCGATTCTGCATTGGTTAAAATTGGACCCTATGGGTCCCAGGAGCCAATGATGATGTACGCTGGCGGTGACGGTACGCACCGCCGTGGACGTGACTGCCATTTTCTATCTGTTCAATCACTCGATACCTGATCTTTGACAGGAGAGGACCTACACTGCAAGTGCTGCTGTGACCTCAGTCTGGAAGAGACAATGGCTTGTGCATCTGGGGAAAGGGCCCCTGCCTTCAGCACGGAGGAGTTGGAGAAACTCGTAGATGGGGTCCTCCCCTACTACACGCTACTCTACGGTCCTCCAGACAAACAGGTAAGGACACTGTGAGCATGCTGCATGGGCAATGCCTGTGTGGAGTGGTGTGGATGAAAGATAGGGAGGGGGAGAATGATGCGTTCATGAAACGACGGTGAGTGCATGTGCCACATGGCAAGGGTAGGGATGCGGGACAATGACTGTGACGGTGCAGCTGGTAATAACATCTCTTTTTCCCCTGTACAATTCATGTAGGTCAGCGCAGACCAGAAGAAGGATATTTGGCGTGCCATCGCCAAGGACGTCCGGACCCTGGGGGTCTACCACAGATGGAGCACCCACTGCTGGAAAAGATGGGAGGACATTCGCCGCTGGAGCAAGAAGACGGCAGAGGCCCAGCTGGGGATGGCCTCCCAACGTGGGAGGGGTGCCTGTCGCACCATGATCCCCCTGATGTTCAGGATCCTGGCGGTGGCGTATCCGGACTTGGATGGGCGCTTGAGGGCACCGCAGCAGCAACAAGGGAGTGAGTACACTCTCATTCTGCTGAATCAGCGCACAGTGGAGGTGTCTGGGTGGGGGAGGTGGGCTGTGGCTTTCCCTAGGCCAGGGCGAGTGTGCTAGTTAATTCCCCTTTTTCAGGCAGACCCTGGGTACAGTGCCAACTACACCTAGTCAGGCTCCTGTGACATCCATGTGTGCAGATATCGGCCATAGCCTTGTAGGCCATGTCCCATGGATTGAATAGTGGACCCCAAGTGCACAGCGTAGTGCAGGGGGCTTCTGTGTCTGTCGTGTCCGCCAACCGTAGCGGTAATGCATGCACTCAACATGTCTTTCTTCTGTCTCCCCCCCTTTTTGTGGTCTCCCTGTACATGTGTGCATTAGTATCATCAGGCGTAGGAGCAGTGGCACCGAAGCAGGAGGGAGCTCCATCCCACATGGCCCTGGAGGGCAACACTACGGAGTCTGATTTCACCAGTGGGACGGAGGGCGAGGGGAGCTCCACGGTGGGGACAGGAGCTGACACCAGTGATACGGACTCGTCCTCTGATTGGAGCTCCCTTGTGGTGGCGGGCCCATCTGTGCCCCCCGCATCTACGGGTACAGCTGCCACCACCTCCAGCACCACCTTCCCAGCAGCCCCTCAGCGTGTGTCCCATGGCCGCTCACCCAGGAGGGTGGGCATCTCCTTCGCCCCAGGCACCTCAGCCCCTGCCCCACTCACCCCTGCTGCCCTCAGTGAGGAGGCCATTGACTTTCCTCAGGTCCCTCACTGTTGGGCAGTCTACCATTTTGAATGCCATCCAGCGTGTAGAGAGGCAGTTGCAACAAACCAATGCATTCCTGGAGGGCATTCATTCAGGTCAGGCAGCCCATCAGCAAGCTTTTCAGACTCTGGCCTCAGCACTGATGGCAGCCATTGTCCCTGTCTCTAGCCTCCCCCCTCCAACTTCCTCCACCCAGACCCAATCCCCTGTACCTCAGCCTATCCCAAGTACATCATCAGACCAGCATGCACACACCTCAACACACAAAGCAAGCTCAGGCAAACATAAGCACCACACATCCCACAGGCACTCACGCAAGCATCACACACATGCAGACATAGCAACATCCACTGCCTCCACTGTGTCCCCCTGCTCCTCGTCTCCCTCCTCCCTCCCAGTCTCGTCTCCACTCACACCTGCATGCACTACATCTACAGCCACTACTTCCATCACCAGCACACCCACCAGCACACCCCGCTCACGTGCACTCACCACCCCCACTACCATTCACATATCCCCTGTGTCCTCTCAGTGTGTCTGTGACGCCACATCCCAAGGTACACAAATGCAGCCACACACCCACCCAACAGCCATCCACCTCACGACAGCCTCCAGCGCATGCACCTTCACCCAAAGTCACCAAACTAACATCTCCTACAACCACAACCTCTTTCTCCACTCCCAAACCCCCTCCATCTACCCTTCCCAGTGTTCCTAAGAAACTTTTCCTGGCCACCCTTGAGCTTTTTCCCTCACCTCCCTCACCCCGTCAGTCTCCTAGGGCCCGACTCTCCAGGTCCCAACCTAGCACCTCAGCCACAACATCGGCGGGACCAGTGGTGCCAGTAGTCACCCGATTCTGGAGTGCACCAGGCAGCAGGGCAGCCAGTGTGGCAAGGAGCCACAGCACAGACAGTCCCCTTCCTGTCAAGCATCAAAAGTTGGCCAGTGCCTGGTGGGAGAGGGGGAAGACAACAGCCACCAAAGCCGCTCCCAGGGGTACAGGTGGGAGTGTGGAGTCAGCTGCGACACCTTCCAAGGTGGGGAAGAGGCACAAGAAACCCGGCAAGTCTGGGAAGATCAGCACGGCGGAGAAGACCGCCATCAGCCCCGCTGCCCAGGATTTGGCCAGCAGCAGCCCCGCTGGCGCAGACAGGACTACCAGCATCACCCCCGCTGCCCAGGAGCCAGCCAGAAACAGCCCCGCTGCCCCAGACAGGACCACCAGCAGCAGCCCCGCTGCCCCAGACAGGACCGCCAGCAGCAGCCCCACTGCCCAGGAGGCGACCGCCAGCAGCCCCGCTGCCCCAGTCAGGACCGCCAGCAGCAGCCCTGCTGCCCAGGAGGCGACCGCCAGCAGCCCCGCTGCCCCAGACAAGACCGCCAGCTGTAGCACCGCTGCCCCAGACAGGACCGCCAGCAGCTGAAGCGCTGCCAAGGACACCGCTGCCACAAGCACCGCTGCCAAGGACACCGCCGCCACAAGCACCGCTGCCAAAGACAGGACCGCCAGCAGCTGAAGCGCTGCCAAGGACACCGCCGCCACAAGCACCGCTGCCAAGGACACCGCCGCCACAAGCACTGCTGCCAAGGACACCGCCACCACAAGCACTGCTGCCAAAGACAGGACCGCCAGCAGCTGAAGCGCTGCCAAGGACACCGCCGCCACAAGCACCGCTGCCAAGGATACCGCCGCCACAAGCACCGCTGCCAAAGACACCGCCGCCACAAGCACCGCAGGCCCATGAACGCCAAAAGCACTGATGCTACTGAGGCCACCACGAGCAGGATGAAGCACTCTGGGCACAAAGCCCCCTCCTGAACCAGTGGAGAAAGACACCCACTACCTCAGTCCTTGGCAGGATGAAGCACTCTGGGCACAAAGCCCCCTCCATAACCAGTGGAGATTCACATCCACTACCTCAGTCCTTGGCAGGATGAAGCACTCTGGGCATAAAGCCCCCTCCAGAACCAGTGGAGACTGTTATCCACTTGAGAGACTGTGGCTTTGCACTCCCCAGGATTGAACAGTGGGCAAAGCACCCACTGTAGAGACTTGTGAGACTGTGGCTTTGCACTCCCCAGGATTGAACAGTGAGCAACCCACCCACTGTAGAGACTTGAGAGACTGTGGCTTTGCACTCCCCAGGACTGAACAGTGGACAACCCACCCTCTGTAGAGACTTGAGAGACTGTGGCTTTGCACTCCCCATGATTGAACAGTGGGCAAACCACCCACTGTAGAGACTTGTGAGACTGTGGCTTTGCACTCCCCATGATTGAACAGTGGACAACCCACCCACTGTAGAGACTTGAGAGAATGTGGCTTTGCACTCCCCAGGATTGAACAGTGGACAACCCACCCACTATAGAGTTTTGAGAGACTGTGGCTTTGCACTCCCCAGGATTGAACAGTGGGCAACCCACCCACTGAAGAGACTTGTGAGACTGTGGCTTTGCACTCCCCAGGATTTAACCGTGGGCAACCCACCCACTGTAGAGATTCGAGAGACTGTGGCTTTGCACTCCCCAGGATTGAACAGTGGACAACCCACCCACTGTAGAGACTTGAGAGACTGTGGCTTTGCACTCCCCAGGATTGAACAGTGGGCATGGAGCCCCCTCGTGGATTTGGCATTGTGCACTCAACCGGCTGAGGTGCCCACCCTTTCCCTTCCCCCTGAGGTGCCTGTTTGTTTTCTATGTGATGCCCCTGCAGTGTTCTCTCCGTCATGTTCGGGTATCTTGTGTGGGCCTCGCCCATGCATTGTGTGCCCAGTGGTCCATGGACTTTAAGGGTGGAATACCTTGGACTAATATTCTTGGTGTATATATTTGTAAATAGTCTATGTATATTATTTGACTACTGAATTTTAATAAATTACAATTATTCACATCATTTCCTTTTGTCTTTGCATTCTTCCGGGGGGGTTGGGGGATGTAACTGTAATGTATCATGCTGTATTAGTGTGTGTACTGTCGTGGGATAGGGTGGGGGTGGGGGTGTTGCGTGTTGCGTGTGTGTCTCACTGTTTTTTCCCTCCCCCCTCCCCTGTGTTGTAGTTGCAGTACTCACCATGGTCTTCGCCGCCGGCGTTCGTGCTCCTGGTAGAGGAGCAAGAAGATAAAGGCTGGGAAAATGTGGAGCTCTGGTTCCATGGCGTCCTGGTTCCTCATGGTGTGTGCAGAGGTGAGCGTTTTCCGTTCGAAGTCCTGTTTCCGCCGTGTTTTTGTTCATGGTGAATCCGCCCCAGAAAAGGTGGCGGATTGGTAGGTTGTGATACTGTGGGCGGTACATTGTCCTCCGCCTGTCTGTTGGCGGTGACCGCCATGCTGTTTGTTTGTACCTCCGTGGCGGTCGGAGTGTTAAAGTGGCTGTCTTTGTTGGCGGTTTCCGCCACGGTCTTAATTCCATTTTTTTTCTGCCGGCCTGTTGGCGGTCTTACCGCCACTTTAACACCGACCGCCAGGGTTGTAATGACCACCTATATCCTTAGTAAGGTAACAACACCTATGGTAGCAGCAGTATGCCAAGTTCAATAATAAGGGTTCTTGTGTAGGGTACTTGGTACAAGGGTGAAATAAATGTAGCTGTGACCATAAATGTAAACTAGTAGCATATCCAGTAGGTATCGGGAGGAGAACCAATGGGCCACCCATTGTAGCTGTGCAGATAAGTAGTAGTGCTCTAAACTAAGCAGTGATAACCTACCCAGATTCATAGGCAGGTAGAGTTTAGTAAGGGCTACTCTGCTGTAGGAGGTATTCCAAATGAAGCTGCGTATGTCACGCTCCAAGGAGCAGAAAAAGGGGGATGGGATATATAATTGTAGATTCACAAAGTAATATAAAAGGCAAGGTAAAATTATTATTTTAATTAGGGCCACTTTGCCCATCACAGTTAACAATCTTCCAGAATGTCATCTGGTTTCCTAGAGCCATTGTGGCGTGTGTTAGGTTCCCATCAAACAGATCAGTGTCAGTATGGTATCCCTGGATACCAAGATATCTAAATGTGTTTGGCTGCCACACCAGTTCAGGAGCAAGAGGGATGAGAACTGGGTCAGTCATAGTGAGTGATAGTGGGAAAATGCAGGTCTTGGCCCAATTGATGCATAGACCCGATACCTTTGCATATGTATCAAAGAGAGTTATTGTATCGCTGGGGAAGTCTTTTAGGTCCTGAATGTATACAAGAAGGTCACCCGCATACAGGGATACAGAATGGAGCCCGTCTCCTTGAGGTATGCCCCCTCTGCCGGAGTGCGACTGCCAGAGGTTCCACTCTGAGGGCAAAGAGCAGGGGGGATAGAGGGCATCCCTGCCATGTACCTATCTCAATATGAATTGGCGACAATACATGCTGTCTAATCTTTGTTCTGACTAATGGGAGGGTATATAATAATCTTACCACTTGGAGAAAGTGAGGGCCTAACCCATATCTTGGTAGGACTTTAAAAAGGAAGGACCATTCCAGCAAATCAACTGCCTTCTTCAGGTCTATCTCAAGACAGCCCACTCATGGCCAGCAGTGAGGGGCATAGCTCCGAAGATGGAAAAAGTGGCATATGTTGAGGGATGTCCTGCGACCAGGCGCAAAGCCATTTTGATCCTCATGCACAAATGCAGATACTAGTGGGGCTAGTCACGCTATGACGATTTTAGCTAGTATCGTATAGTCCATGTTTAGGAGCGCTAGCTGTCTGTAAGAATATAAGTTAGTGGGGTCCCTATGCAGCTTGAGCTGGGAAACCAGTGTGGCCTCCTGAAGCATGGTGGGTAGTCTCATTAGGCCTAGGGCCTCCTCATAGAGATTGAGTAGTTGGGGTGCGAGTTGGATACAGTATGCTTTATAGAATTTTGCTGGCAGTCCATCAGGACCAGGAGTTTTCCCATTAGCAAGAGGGCGGATGCTGTCTTGGATCTTAGAGAGCATCATAGGGTCCCCCAACCCTAAGTATTGTTCAGCTGAGATACAGGGAAGGGGTAAATAAGCAAGAAACAGATCAATATCATCTGGTGTGGGGGTCAAGGCAGAACGATATAATGACGCATACTGTAAGTGGAATGTCCTATGAATTGCATCTTGTGCATACAGCAGAGTGCCAGAGGGTAAGGAAATGGTCATAACTAGATTTGGTGGGTTCTCCTGTCATAGTGTACAAGAAAGTAGGGACCCCACTCTATCTGCCTTTGCAAGTGTGTTAGCTGAGTATGAAGCATAGTTTAAGCACCTGAATCTTTTAAGTGGCTCAGAATGAGCTTTACGCTAAGCATGTAACTGTGGCACAGTGTGAGGGCTCCGTGCTACTTCTGACTACTAGTGTAATAATTGTTGTTCAGCATCAGATACATCCCTATCCAACTGTTTGTGCATGCTCCAGCTAATACCAGGCAATACCCAACCATCCGCTCATGCTGATCTTCTGAGATCCCAGGAGATACAAGTCGAAGACCTCCTTGATCATGACCCTGCCCTGTGAAGCCACTAATCTACACCAAAGCAATCACTTTGGGGGTAGGTGCAAATCAAAAACTCTCTGCTTTCATGCAGGAGTCTACCCCTAATTCACTACCCACTGTGCACCTTGGCACTCCCCTGACAAGCAAACACATTTGTCATTCTATAGCTCCCTTACATGCACCAGCGCAGCTAGGAACTAATGTTGTGTTCATTTTTGCACCTACCTAGGGTACATTTGTTTTAGCTTCAGGCCTGTGGCCTCTGCCCTTTTACCCAGATGCATATTTCATTTCATTATATTTTAACATGGCTTGCTTTTAGCGTGGACATTTTGTATCAGTTGTTTTTCTGCAAATGAATTGTTGCTAGTTCCTTTGCACAACATTTCATTCTGTGCCTCTGCTCGAGGATGTACATGACAGTTTACTTAGCACTGCTGGCACAAGAGTATGTAGCCAACCTCCAAACCTAGACATATTACCATGTCAGGCCTGTTCTCAGAACACAACACGTTTTGTTATAAAAACACCACAAAAAGCTGAAATGGGTTAGAGAGTACATTCCAGCCAAACATCTTATGCTCTGTGCCACTTTGTTGCAGCTTTGCTGATCTTGGTCCTGTCTCCAGCCAACCGATAAGACAGCCAGCAGACCAAAAGGCAAATCCCTGTTTTCAGGTATGGAGGTGGGGGCTCCTTCCATGGACTAGTACAGGCAGAAGGGCTATCACTGATATCCTCTCACATTAGATGCTAGAGGCGTAGGTATTTTAGACTAATGATTATTTCAGAATGCTGGGACCGTTTATCTGTTTTACTCTAACGGTCACAATCATAACATGTTATGTTTCATTTTCCAAATAAGAGCAGCTCATGCAATTCTTTTAATAAATGTATTAAAACTCATCCTGCATTTCTTGTCTATCTTCACATGCTTGAAACTTGTGCAAAAAAGAGAAAGGAATAAGATTTGTTCCACTACGATTTCTTTGAGGAGTCAGAGTGTCATGCATCAGGCTGCCTCAAATCACCTTTACTCTCTAGGCCGGGTGAGGTGCTGCCAGCTAGCTGAAAATGGTTAGTCCGACAGCTTTGAATCGGTGTGGGACTGACTAAGTCACCCACACACAGTGGTGATGCCATCCAAAACCAAGCAGTCCTACTCTATAATAAGAGTCCTACGACACTAAAGCAGTCCCAACAATAAGTCTTACATGATCTGCCTCAACAAGGCTTGGCCAGAAGCCCCAAATGGAATCAACCTCAAACCATGGAGGGGGCAGCCCAGGGTGAGCAGGCCCCAAACAAAATCAAACAAAGGCTTCTTAAACAATGGAAATACCATACAAGAACTGCTGCACAGATGTCAAAGGGTGCCAGGGTGCAAGAGGGAAGCTATTTTCAATCCACAAGACAAATCAACCTTGGACAAGCACATCAATTTCGGATGGAGAAATTATTCACAGCCACATTGAAGCCAATTCCTGTGCGGGTAAATACTCAACATTAAGCCCCAGCAGGGCACAAGTAAGCTCACCCTGGGAAAGTGTGCATTTAATATCAGTGCACCAGCATTTAAGGGAACATGCTGACAGGAGTGTAAAAGAGCGCAGAGTGCTCAAAGTAAAAATGATCCCGAACGACTACAGTCAAACACCCAACAGGATGATCAATGACACTGAATGATTACAACCGACCGACACAGGCAATAAAGTTCTGCTGGTGCCCCAGTATGCCTCATTTAGTCCCCATGATGCACTAAACAGTGGCAACCTGATCAAACTCTTTAAGTACATCAGGTCCTTTGAAAATTTTATATAATCAGATGTTGCCTCTGTAGCATTAGTAAAACCAAGGGGGTCACAAATGACAGAACCCACTCTTATCACTTTGGCATCACCCAACACAGCTCTAAAATTGCTTAGAGAAAACTAAGGCCCTCATTATGACCCTGGCGGTCTATTGACCGCCAGGGCCATAGTCGAGGCTTCTTCAACAACAGGCTGGCCTCTTTCAACCTGCCACATGTCCGATCAAACCCCCAGGGAGGTCGGACCCGCTGGGCCGGAGATGAGCATATCCGACCTGGCTGTCCACACCAGACTGCCGGCGGTATTAGGCGCCGCCTTTCAACCAGGTTTTCTGCACCAGTAGCCCACCACAAAAATCCTAGTAGAAAGGCTACCAGTGACAGGGAATCTCTTCCCTTTTAACCTAAGATGACTCCTTCATCATCCCCAGCACAATCCCTTCCAATCCCCTGATCTGGCAGTACCCCACCTGCAGGACACCGCCAGGCCGTATTATTGCAACTACTGCTAGCTTTCTGCCCAAAATGTGGTGGACATCCAGCAGTACCTGTAATTTGGTGGGCAGAAGACCGCCAGCACTCAAGGTCTTCTGGCGCTTGTGGCTTTGAGATTCGTTGACGAAGACCGCCAAAGTCATAATGAGGGCCTAAATCTTTCAATAATGGGAAAACAATATGTCACCGCATAATGACATCCTAAACCCAACTCACCCCAGCAAACATTCAGAATCTCTGGTGGCAGCACACCCAAAGAAAATGATATGACGGACTACATTGGCTGCACAAAATCCAGTTTCAAGGGGAATCACTGAAAACAACTGAATATGACAAGTGGGTGGGCAAGAAACAGTCACCCTACCCCCCTTCTCTATACTTTGAAATCCCATTGGTTCCTCAAGATCTACTCCACAGACTTGAACTCCAACTACCAACATGACTTTGGATGCGGCCCAGCAAGTAAGTCCATCAATAAAATCTGACTGGCCCTGCCCCCCCTTGATATTGTCTGAAACCAGGCATTTGTGAATTGGGAAATCAACACAGTCACCTATCACCAAAATGCAGGCTACCAGTAACATTGGATCAATGGCACCCCATTCATAATATGGTCATGAATTATATGTGAAATTAAGAATAAGTCCACAAACACAAAATTATTGAATACATTAGGCAGTTCCAGGTGATACTGTGGCAAGAGGCATGAGCTGAACACTCAGTGTCCCTGGTGGGGTACATGGAAATAACAAAGATTCCCACACAACTCAGCAACAAAGGCCCTGCAAAAGGGGGCCCAGCAAAATACGTTTCCTTGCAACTAAACCTTCAAGTCAACATAATATCATGTCCAGAGAACTGGCTGCAGGTGGTCAAAATAGAGGGCCGAGACCACAAGGTGAAACGTCCATTAATATTACTGAATGTTTATATTAACTCAGAATGGAGGTCAAAGCTGGCAGCGCTCCCAATTTTGGAAAACAATTTTCAACCTGAAATCAGCCCACAATGCACTGTTCATAATAATATCTGGGGACTTCAATGCCAATCTCCTCACTCCCTGTGAAAATGACATCTATCTCAAGGCACAAGATGAAATATGGAATATTCAACAACACGCAGTGCCTCCATTCAGGCGTAGTGACTATCAGGGAACACGGCTTGCCTCAAGCCTAACAGCATCAGGGCTAGGGATTCTCAATGGGAGATTCACAGGGGACATATTCCCAGACAGGACAGGGTCTTTTACCATGATAGATTACAACGCAGCCTCAGTGACCTTTTTGAATATATCATAGCCTTTAAAATCGAAGAGTGTGAGGAAAGTGACCATAATCCACAGATAATTTTGTGAGCCTCAGTATCTTCCCTGTGTCCTAAAACAGCCCAGTGTTCAAGGATTGCTAAAAGACCTAGAAAAGGAGCCCCCAGACTTTTCTGGGTAAATAGTATTATTTGTTCAAAAGTGTTTATTTCAGCTACCTGTGCCTGTTTTACTGTGGACTCTCTGTGTTTCAGGCAGCTTGGCCTTTTAAAGTGTTGTTTTTTATTTAGTTTTTGCCATGACTGTGTGAATTACCTTTCTAGTTTGTGGCAGATGACTTCATAACCCCCTCGCCCCCTCTCTTTTCTAAGTAAAAAGGCTACCTACACCTTGCAGAGCGTGTTTTAGGAGCCTGTTTTAATCTGTTTCTGTGATTTAAATTGTGTTTAGAAACTGTCTGCTCCCCCTGTTTTTTTGCCTTAAAAAAAGCCACATTTCTGAGCGCGACCAGCAGTATTCCAGTGTTTGTTTTTAAACAATCTCTCCCTTACCTGGAAAGTAGACTCTGCTAGCTTGAAAGTGTGGATTCAGCCTGTCTGTATCCAAGGAGATTCTGAATAGAGCAGCAGCTGCCTCCTCCCTGGCCACAGGGACTGGACTTAGCTGATTGGCTCCCTGAGTCCCTGGCAACCTGAGCCCTCCCCCCCTCACCTGCTCTGGCCCCTTAAGTTGTGGAGGGAAGCCCAAGACAGCCACCTCCATTTTGTGAGCCTCAGCATCTTCCCTGTGTCTTAATACAGCCAAGTGTTCAAGGACTGCTAAAAGATCTTGGTAAGGAGCAATGAGACTTCTCTGGTAAATAGTATTATTTGTTCAAATGTGTTTGTTTCAGCTACCTGTGCCTGTTTTACTGTGGACTCCCTGTGTTTCAGGCAGCTTGGCCTTTTAAAGTGGTGTTTTTTTTTTTATTTAGTTTTTGCCATGACTGTGTGGATTACCTTTCTAGTTTGTGGCACATGACTTCATAACCCCCCCACCCCCCTCTTTTCTAAGTAAAAAGGCTACATACACCTTGCAGAGTGTGTTTTAGGAGACTGTTTTAATCTGTTTCTGTGATTTAAATTGTGTTTAGAAACTGTCTGCTCCCCCTGTTTTTTTGCCTTAAAAAAAGCCACATTTCTGAGCGTGCGACCAGCAGTATTCCAGTGTTTGTTTTTAAACAATCTCTCCCTTACCTGAAAAGTAGACTCTGCTAGCTTGGAAGTGTGGATTCAGCCTGTCTGTATCCAAGGAGATTCTGAATAGAGCAGCAGCTGCCTCCTCCCTGGCCACAGGGACTGGAGTTCAGTTAACTTCCTCCTTATATAAGTTCCTATTGGTTGTTGCATATGTTGTTGTGATAGGTTTTTGGGAGCTGGTCTTTCCATTGGTTGCTGGCTCCAGGCCTGGGGCTGTGATTGGTGGATAGGGCTGTGATTCTGATTAGCTGCTGGTTCTAGAGCTGTGATTGGTGGATAGGGCTGCGATTCTGATTAGCTGCTGGTTCTAGAGCTGTGATTGGTGGATAGGGCTGAGGTTGTGATTGGCTGTTGGTTCTAGGGCTGTGATTGGTGGATAGGGCTGAGAATCTGATTGGCCGCTGGTTCTAGGGCTGGGGATGTGATTGGTGGTCAGTATTAGGGGTATGATTGGTGATTAGGGCTGGGTCTCCCATTAGTTGTTTGAATCAGGGTTAGAAATCAGATTGGTTAGGGTTAGAACCAGGTTCCTATTGGCGAGTAGGGCTATTTAAAGCTAGGACTCAGGGCGTCTCAGCCCGGGCGTAGAGGCAAAGGACAGAGAGGACAAGGCAGTTGCCAGTTTGGGACAGGTAGGGACTAAGGCCATACATGCTGCCCAATTATCTAATGACCAGTAATGATTACAGTCCCTACACATCCGTCAACATACAAACACATTATCCGCAAAGACATCCAACTCATGCATCACAAACTGACCACAGACAGATTGCAATGTCCCATCACCCAACACAATACCCATTATACAACACATATACACATATCCTCCACAACTACAACAGTCAAACACCTTCATTCCACAACAAACACTACTCAGTCCACTCCCACTAACACAACCTGACATCACCCACACAACAAAAAACCAAACTATACATTTCTCTTAGTCTTAGCCTTCCAGATACACACTCCCTGCTCATACTAACCAACAACACTATCATCTGTTTGCTCCACACAGACCACCTTTCATCATAACAAATCCCAACCCCAGCCTTCCAACACACCATCTACAAACACCCTTCCCCTCTCGTTCCCAACTACACACAACCATACAATCCCCACACTTCACTCCACCACACATATTACCTCTTCCAGTCATCAAAACTAACATTAACTCCCCTGACACACATCCATCGCCCCTTAGACACCTCGCACATTCATCTCCAAAACACATCAACACCCCATCTAACACTCTAATTCCACTCACCAGCACTATCTCACATACAAATCCCTCACCAAAAACAACATCAATATCCCCTCTCACTATTCCACAAAAACAATACAGACCACACACATCAGCACATCAAAACCAACACAAACTTTCATTATACTTATCGTCACACCCACTCCCACACTCAGGACTACACAAAGAATACAAGTCCCGTCCTATCTTTACCCCTACTTTCTCACTCTTCACAAACACCTACTACAAACTCCCCAATCCAGCAACTTTCATTCACTCGCCTCTCCTCCATTGCACAATTTAGAGCCTTACATCATGATCCACATGCTCCTCAACCACCCCTAACCCATACTCCATCCACACTAAACAGACGCAAACAAAATAAACAACATGCCACTCTGAACAACCTTGCATCCCCTTGTCTATTACATAATAAGACTACCCTACAAAAAACAGTACACTCTTCATGTCTCTATCAGCCACCAAGTCCACTACCCACACACAGAGACCCAACAAAATGCTTCCTTAACCTGCTGGAAGAGGAACACTAAATTGAAAAGGAAGATTATTGTGAGCCTCACACAGTTATCACAACTAACAACACTCCTGCTTCAAGCTCATATTATACTACTTACCCTTCTAAACAAAACAACACTACCACTAACACAACTTTTCCAAACTGCCAGCTCATAAATGCTTGATCACTCTCAAAACACAAGCACCACATCTATGACCTGCTCACAGACACACATCCTGACTTACTATTCATAACTGTATCCTGGTTGGGAGATGACATGGCCCCAGTGTTGCACGAAGCCCTTCCTCCGGGCTATCAAACCATCACACAAAACCGTATAGGCAAGAGAGGAGGTGGACTAGCTATTATATTCAAGCAGGCAATAAACCTCAGTAAAACAGACAACATTTCCATATAAGGTTGTGAAACCCTCCTTACTAGATGCCACCCTACTCCATCTTCCTCCTGTAACTTTCTCCTCCTTTACAGACCTCCACCTAACAACTCCACATTCCCAGAGGCTTTTCTAGATACATGCTCAAACCGTATAACACTATACTCAAACCTATGCATTCTTGGGGATCTAAACATTTGGTTTGACAAACCCAATATGCCCCATCCAAAAGCTATCAACACTGTCATAGTCGCATTGAACCTACATCAGATTGTACACAATCCTACACACATCGCTGGACACATCCTAGATGTCATTTTTGCTAAGCCTGAACTAGTTACCATTCATAGCATCATGCCAATCACTTGGTCAGACCACCATTTGATAACTTTACAACATAAAACTCCCTAAATCAACACACCCCACAACTACTTACATACATGCACCTATCGACCATGGAGCAAACTCAATTTTGATGTCTTAGAAACACAACTAAAAGCCAACAGAGATCTAGATACAATTAATTCTGTGCCAAAACTTTATGAGTGGCTACAGGAAGCTTTTGATATCCTAATACCACTCAGAAATATTAACACGACAAAAGAAAACCAACACCTTAGAGAAACACAGAACTTAAAAAGATAAAGCAACAAATCAGAAAGTTGCAACGGACCTGGCTCAAAACAAACAACAGTCAAGACAAACTGCAGCTATACAAACTTAACAGAATGTACAAATCATCAATCAAAAAAGCTAAAAAAAGGTACTACTCAGACATAATTCAAAATACTAAATCTACAACCAAGGACCTTTATTAAATTCTCAATTAATTTTGAAAACCTACATGCATGGACGGAAGTCATCCCACTACTCAAGATTTCACAAACATATTGGCAACTCACTACACAACCAAGGCAGACACATTGGACTCCTATTTAAAACAGAATAAAACCATCAGCACCAACCCCTTTCCTAAAATACCCTCTAAGAATAAACCAACCCAGCCTCTATAGTCCTTCCAACAAATATCCCAAAGTGAATTTATGGATTTGGTCAAACGAAGCAGGCCTTCCGGTTGCCCTTCTGACCCTTGTCCACCACAAATCTTCAAGAAGATTCTTTTATCTAGTTCTGCTGCCACACCTGTAAGAAGAATCATCAACAACTCTTTAACTACAGGAACTTTTGCTGTAGACCTGAAAAAGGCATACACACGACTGTTATTAAAGAAAACAAACCGAGACCCGCAAGACCCCAACAACTACAGATCAATCACAAATGGACCTTTCTTGGGCAAATTGTTAGAAAGGCAGCATTCGCCCAGTTGTCGCAATTCATTGAAGACAATTCTATACTTTCAGACTTCCAAACTGGATTCCGCCCAGGAAGAGGCACTGAATCAGCACTCATGGCAATCTGGGATGATCTTAAAAACACAGTCCACCGCAATGGAGTTACTGCACTACTTCTCTTGGACCTCTCGGCTGCCTTTGATACGGTTGACAAGGACACCCTAATTCAAAGACTCCATGAAGCCGGCATACAAGGGACTGCTCTTGACTGGATTACTTCCGATCTTCAAAAAAGATCTAATATCATCTACTCACCCCCCTTCTCCTCCAAACCCTACCTCACAAAAGCAGGGGTCCCCCAAGGATCAATCATCTCACCTTTGCTTTTCAACATCTACATGACATTACCAGAACTGATCAAGGATTTTCATTTCACATGCTACAACTATGCAGATTACACACAAATGCTACTTAAATTAGAATGCCCCCAAAACATTGAAAACTCAGAAATCTTCAGTTGCCTCAGAGCCGTTGATCAGTGGATGACCTGGAGCCATCTCAAACTAAATACCTCCAAAACAGAAATACTCATATGTGGTGACTGGAGAAGTTATGACCCTCTGTGCGTCTGGCCTGACGATCTCAGACCACCTCCTCAAATATCCAAAGAAGTTAAAAATCTTGGAATCACCATGGATTCCAAGTGAACTATGAATGCCCAAGTGGACAAATTAGCACGAGCAAGCTTCATCACCTTGAAGACTCTACGACACATCTTCCCCCACCTCGGAATTTCACACAAGGTGCAAGCTACTATCTCGCTTGTACTATCCAAACTGGATTATGCCAATGGCCTCTACCATGGATCATCTCTATCTGTTATGAAAAAACTACAACGTATTCAGAACTCCGAAGCCAGGCTATTACATATAAAGCCACAAGCCCACATCTCCCCTGCCTTGAGAGCACTACACTGGTTACCCGTTGACAGAAGATGCACTTTCAAGCTGCTTTGTATCACCCACTAAGCTAGACATGGAACAGGACCGAAACAAAAATACCAAATTCATCCAGCAAAGAAACCTCCTTTCAAGATTGGCACCCCACCTTAAAACACCACCATACAAGAAAAAGACTATAGGTGGTACATCCATCTCCGTTCAAGCAGCCAAACTATGGAATTCATTACCCCCAAATATAAGAGCCACAGATAACTACTCAGGAGTTGGCTCTTTCCTTCATAGCCACCATATTCAAACAACTATGGACCGCATATGCCTATGTTGATAAATTTTTGTTCTGATTATGTTTATATTTCTAGTTATATATAGTTCTTTAAAAAATATGTATTGCTACTATGTCATAACAATAAAATACACACACACTCTTTAAACCTGTTTGACTAAGTATATTTACCCATGGTTCTAGTTATGAATTGTATGTACATATATGTGTGCATATGTGTGTGTATTCATGTGTGTATGTATGTGTGTGTGTTTGTGCGTATACATATATATGTATGTATGTGTGTAGGTTATTCTGTCCTTGGCATGTTCGTGTGTCATTGCATTGCTCCTGGGTGGGTTGTTATACTAGATATTTATGAATCCCTGCTCTCATCTTATCACACTTATCTACCCATCATCATATGTCATGCCTCTATCAATCTATCCTCCATTCCCACTCTGACTCATCCCAAATCCATTCTACTACTTTTGTCTCCTAAATAACTCTGCCTAAGCTCTTCCCTCCGCTTCCACATCTAACTCACCAAACCTCACTCTACTACCATGACCTCCCAAACAACCCTACTAAATTCTCCCTCATTTATCTCACTCTGTTACTATGATCTCCCTAACCCTTCCGCAGACTCTTCCATCCTCCATCCCCCTTTACTCATCCTAAGCCTTTGGGATGAGTAAATGAGGGATAAACTCCCAATTAACACTTCTGGATTTCTTTCCTCCTCCACCCCTCCATTACTCCAGTCAATCTATCTAACAAACTCTCATAGCCGTGGCTCAAATTAACTCATAATAATACTAAAACTGTACTCATATTTCCCGATACTAATCCATTACTAATTCTTGTTGGGTTCCGGAGTAGCGTGCTACTCACCGAAAAGCGATTCAACGCCTCGTCAGGGGTAGTAAGCGCTATATAAATTCTATTACTATTACAATTACAATTACAATAATGGCGGTGAACTCCCAACCTGCGGTTCAAACCTCAGCCAACACATTTACCTCTGACCTAAAATCAGAAAATCTGAAGTTGCTGTGCTGGCATGTGCAAAGCCAGGATGAAATCCCATCAGACTGCATGAATGAATGTACAAGAGGGCAGGGGCCAAGGAACAGCACTCAGACATATTTTGGGCAAAGAAGTTCCATACATGTAACTCTAGAGACTCTAGAGCCTTCTGGAAAATAATCCATAGGCTAAACAATGGAAATGCTTTGCTTTCTGGGGCAACTATAAGAGAAAAGGTATGGTCCCAACAACTGAGAAATTTTTATTCAAAAATGCAAGTAGAGCCATTGTCAACCACAGCCGAAGGGACCTATTGAGCCTATGACATCCTCTTGATCATCCAGAAAGAGAGTCCGACTTGTAGGACCGTTATTGGGGCGAGACTGAGTGAGAAGAGCAGCCACTCCAGGAAACAGGAATGGTTATGGCAAAATTTGGGATGAAGCAGCTAAAGATGGAAAATAATTCTAATTAAATGAATTTATAAAACATAGAAACAATAATATGGAGAAGTAGAACTGAGGCGGCACAAGGTCTGAATAGATTCCCTTCTGCCCTGTATAAAACTAATCTCGAACTATGGGGAAAAACCGCTGGCCTTCTTTTTAGCTCAGTGAACCTTCAACAAGCAGATCCTGGCATAGATCAATAATCCACCCAATCTTCAAAGGGGAAGACAGAGGCGATCCTGCAAACTTTCCCTTAATGGCCATGCTTGACATCGATTCTAAATATTACACAACATTAGGGTTGCAAGATCTGCAAGAATGGGGGGGGGGGCAATCTGATGCTTATCCCATAGAATCAAGCAGGATTTCACATTGGCCAGGGAACTTTATCTAACCTTCTTTCTTTGACCCTTTGCATTGAGAAGGCTTTTGGCTCAAAACCAGCTTTATACACTTGCTTCTTGACTTTAAGGCAGCATTTGACAGGGTTCCCCAAAAACTATCATGGGAAAAACCTACCATCCTTGTGATACCATTGAAAATTATGAGTGCCATCAACTCCTTATGGGCCTGCAATGGCTCCTAGACACTCTATCAAACTTCACTGAACGGCACAAACCAGAAACCAATTACCAAAAAACAGAAGTGGTGAGGTTCAGCAAGAAATAAAAAAACACCTTGATCTTGGCTGGTTGAAGGGGTATGTCAGTTGAACCAAAATACAAATACCTCAGGATATCTTTCGACTCAAGATGTAACTTCTTTGCACATATGGATAAAATGAAATCCAAATGTGCATCCCTAACATTTAGCTTTAACACTCTGTTGAAATCCTTACAAGGACCAATGTTGGGCCCCTTCCACAAGGCATAGATAGATTCATCTATCTCGTATGGTTGCAAAATAATGGTACGAATAAGGGTGTCAATGCTTCTCGACCTGCTTATTGCTAAATCATAAATGCAATAAACAAACTCCAAAACAATACATCACAAGCCCAACTAAGCCTAGAGTTAGACTGAACAAAAAAATCTGTTGCCACAAAGTGCTTTTTCTTAAATGTGTGTCATGGATTTAGATTGGCAGAGGACACCAGAGGACAACACACTAGCAGCTTCTGGATTGAAATACACCAGCCAAACTCAAAATCAACTTTAGATGCAGTTTCTGTGAAATGTTGCAACTGCTTCAAGCCTCTAACCTATGGAGCAATATGGCTTCAACAGCCAAGTCCCAAACAACCCTTAACAGATCAATCAGACTCTTTTTTCTGTAAGAAAACAAAGAAAACCAAGCAAAGCATGCTCTCACCTGGCAAAGCATCAACTCTTATGGGTCTCTGAAGCCAGAAGCATATTTCAACTAGGGATTTTGTTACTATTATAAGCTTCAATTGATGCACCTTCTCTTAGGTATTCAGCCAACTCAACTACTCTACTGGCTGAAACTGCCAAGACAAACTTCAGACTCTGTGTCAAGAAAAAAAGAAACCTTAATGTACATCGTCTGCCTCTGGCCAGCAAAGATAACAGATCGCAGAAGGATGCTGCAGGGTGCTTTTAATTAGGCAGCTGTTCTAACAATGCAGGCAGGCCTTTATTTAGGCATTGAACCCAGAACTTACACAGCTTAACATCAGGGTGGTAAAGTATCTGGAAATTCTTGAAGGCAAAATAAAAGTCACAGGGGGAAGCAGAGGCCACGCATACAGTACCTGCAAACCTCCCTAAAGCCCTTGTTCATGCACTGACACTTTGAATCCTCCCACACAACTAAGCCCATGAAGACCCTTGACACATTTTAATTTCCGAGAAATGCACTTGATGTATTTTCCAAACGCAATTTAAGGTCATGCACAGTCACTTTAGAACATTCACATAGCTAATGTTTAAGGAATGCACTTTTTTCCTTTTAAGGTTCTTAAACTGAAATGAATAAGCAGTTATAACACATTTAATCATGGCCATTTTTACAGAACTGTAATTTGTAGTGCTATTTCTCTGGTTCTGGTGTGATGGTTTTAATTAACAATCCACACTGATAATACATTTGAATTAGTAGTGGATAATACATTTGACATGCATCCACCAATAAGAGTGAGCCAATTCGTAATTACAAACCGCAATTCCAAAATTTTACAGCCAAAAAAGAACCCAAAGCAGTAGTAAATGTACTCCACCTCAGACCCAGAATAAGTTCAGTGCCACAAATGGCCAACCATTGCTACTGCAATACCCTCCTGTAGAAATAAAATTAATATAACGGTTTAAAATAACACCCCATAAGACATAGGCCCTCATTACAACTTTGGCGGACGGCAACCGCCGCCCGCCAAGTTGTAACCGCCGCGCGGGCGCCAATGTGGCCGCACTCCCGCGGTGGCCATTTTGACATTCTCACTGGGCCGGCCGGCGGAAACTGAGTTTCCGCCCGCCGGCCCAGCGGGGATGACGGCCACAAATGGAGCCGGAGGTGTTGCGGCGGTGCAACGGGTGCAGTTTCACCCATCACGCTTTTGCTTCATGGGGCTGTGCCAGGGGGCCCCTGCACTTCCCATGCCTAAAGCCTGGGCAGTGAAGGGGCCCCTAGGGGCCCCACGACTCCCCTTTCTGCCAGCCTTTTCATGGCGGTTCCTACCACCATGAAAAGGCTGGCGGGAGGGGGACTTGTAATCCCCTCGGCAGCACTGCAAGCAGCGCTGCCCTGGAGGATTAAATCCGCCGGGACCAACGTGGCGTCTTTGACCGCCAGGGTTGTAATGAGGCCCTTAATGTTTTAATACATTAAATTAGTTATACTAATTAAAAATATAAATCTATTTAAGTTAATGTTAAAAATACTTGCACTTTTATGTTACAAAATGCAATTAATTGAACCTAAATTTATTGTATACCTAACTTAGTATTTTGATGCATAATAAACAAATATAAGAATTTTACTTTATGTGGGATTTTTGTTTAATAAATCTTTAGAAAATAATACATTTTCTTTCATTAGGTAGTTAATCCAAAATAAAATGAATAGTGCTGTAGTATTTATTGTTTGGTTCTACATTTAAAATAAAAATACAAAATAATTGACATTAATATTGATCTTAAAAATATTTTTAGTATTTTTAATACTACTTTTTTTACATATCCTTATGCTTTACCACTGTCTGCATGTAAAAAGTTAGCAGTTGTAACAAATCAATATGAACATCAAAATATCTGTGAGCTTTCATCAGAAAATTTTATAAAACAGTCAGGGGCAGCTCCTCCATTAGCTGCAAAACCTTTCAAAGAAAATGATATTAAATTATATTTATTATAGTTTTCTTTGAAAGGGCCAGGGCCATGGGGGTGACGTGCACTGAGGGGGAGTGCATGCATGTTTGGCCGGCCATCTAGTGTGCACAGGGCTCTCTCCAACTCAGCAACACACGTGCTCTGCTGGAGAGAGCCTGCAAGCCTCCCAGTCTACCTGAGTTGAGAGCTCTCATACCTTTCTGTCTTACACTGACACATCAGTTACAGTATTAAATTCAAATGTTCGAATTTCCAACAGATCAGAATGACAGAACTTGAATTCGGAAATCTCTCATGCAGGTTTCTTGAAGTAGGTAGGGATTTGGGCCTCCGGTATCCTAATGGGTTTTGCCAGGTGTTTTGGGGAAAAAAGTTGCATTCACTAATAAATTCTGTGTTGTTTACTCCACCCCCAAAATTACCGCTTTGGAATCCATGTGAGTGATGAACAATGCTTTATTCACTTACTTGGCTAGCCGGTGTTTTATGCAATACAGCTGCTCCTACCTCATTTGTTTGTGTGTAGATCTAATCCCCTTGGTGTTTATCTAAATTAATGACGTTTGGATAACTGTTTTGGAGACTGTTTATCAAAAGAGCAATATCAATAAATAACAAGGAGGTGGGTTTGTCCTTGTGCTGTACCTGATAGTCCCGTAGATTTTCAAAATACAAAAGTATCCATATTGAACAAAACTTGTTACTTTTTATGATCCTTTTAACATATTTTAGGTGTGCCTTAATATCTTTAGTGCCTTTTGTCATCGTGGACCTGGGGCAATGAAACAGTGCCTGGAGTGACACCAAAGTTAATAACTTTAAGGCTCAGAAGTAACTCATTAGAAAATAGATTTGGGGTCAGATGCACGACCCTCAGGGTTTGCGACATGCAATTTGCATTTTTTTGTGACTCGCAAATTACGAGTCCCAAACAATGATGTACAACAGTGTCTGAGATGCTGTTTACAATTCCCAAATGGGTTGCAAGGGACCTGCCTCATTAAGATTCATGAGACAGGTCGCAATTTGTGACCCATTGGGAATGGCCAGTACTCACAAGGATGGTGGCCTGCTGGGATCAATAGACAGCCATGTCTGTGACTGCTTTTTAAATAAAGCGTTTTTTTTTATGCAGCCCGTTTTCCTTAAAGGAAAATGAGCTGTATTTCAAAAATAAAAATGAAAACTTTACTTTTTGTTTTTTTAGAGTGACCAGTGGTCCACGGGATCACTGCCTGCTCTGAAAAAATATTGCCCCCCAATTCAAAAAAGGGGAAGTGGTCCCTTGGGGATCCCTTCTTATGTGTGAATGGGTTACCATCTCCTTCAAGAAGTTGGTAAAATATGAATGTTTTGCAACCGCATTCCCAAATGCAAAACAATAATACATACCAGTGCAACTCACCATTTGGAAGAGATGCACTTTACTCGCCCCTTCCTAATTGCAACTTGCAAACCCGATTTTGCGAGTGAGTAATAGCTACTGACTTGCAAAATAGGGTTGGTATAGAGGGAATGCATTTTACCCGTTGCAAATGGCCCGTTGGGCCATTAACAACTGATAAAATGCATTGTACATCTGGCCCATAGTGCAGACCCCATTACGGAAAAATAGTAGACTGAATTTACTAAAGCCTGTCCACTTTCTGCCTCTCTACCTATGTTCTTTACTCTTCAGAAAACAATGGAAACAATGGTTTCTCTCTAGGTGTAAGTTCATGTTCAAGTGCAATAACTGTGGAGTTGCTACTGCTGTTAATGGGGTATGAGAAACAGAAATAACTCCCAGAGAAAACAAGTCTTAGCCAAAGCTCGAAGTAGTTATCACTGGCGTTTGGACAAACACAAATTTTGCTCACCAGAAGTTAATTTTACTGGCAGATTGGATTTGGCCTTCTACTGCCATAACAAGTCAATTGCTCCAGTCAAGCAAGTTGCCCAAGTTTACTTGTCTAGTAGATGGCCATGGTGCATTAGCTACTTTGCAGATGTCCTGTGTAATAGCAGGAGAAGGATGGGTTATATTGGAGGAGGCTAGCAGTTGCAAAGATGGCTTCAGAGTGAGCACACTCAGAAGCAAACAAACAGTATGTTTTTTTTGTGCTAATGTCCTGAGCACGGTTCCAGCTGTATACCAAAGAAACAGGAGAAGGGCGTGATCAGCAGTGAGAGATGCAGCACAGGCGGTTTCATCAAACCTTTGTTAGCAAAACTGTCATTGCTGGCAGGTAAATGGTTATCTATTGATTGTGCTTGAGTTCCGGGGGACATTGTGCTGTACTACCATGTTAGGGTCTGAGGTATTTTCTTTTTGTGGTGTAGTGCAAAATCACAAACTTCCTTAAGACTGTACCTCCAGTGATCTTTTTGGGAGCAATATAAACATTAAAATGGTTTACTAATGTTGCAGTGAAATATGAATGTGCATTTACAGTATTTGCAGCCAATGTGTGAAACTCTATACTGTTTTAAAACTGAGCATCTCTGTAGATTTTTTTAGCTTACTCACTAAAAGCTCAACAAGTCAATGGCCATAAAGGTGTGATGTTTTGATGCTTTATGTTAGATGCTTCACGAATTCTTTAAAATCTTTACTTACTGTTGAAGGGTGTATCATTGTCAGACTGTGGCTGATATGCCCCATGTTGCAAGGATGCCATCAAGTTTTTCGATTACTCATGCATGTGTCATGGATGAAAGATCTTCAACCAAAGGATAACGTGAATATTCATCTACAATCACCATTAAATTATGCCCATTTTCAGGTGGACCAAATAAATTGATGGCTATTCTAGCCCATGCATGTTTAAGGAGTTCTGACATGTTCAGATTATGTTAAGTGATTTTGGTTGATGGGCAACTGCATGTGTGACAGGCTTTGAGTTCCTTTTCAACTCTTTCATTGAAGTAGGGAAAAGAAACTCGTTTTGGATAGCTCTCTTTGTAGCATCAATACCACAATGTCCTTCGTGAGCCACTTCTATCACCCTTAGTCGTAGACTCTCCAGAATCATGATCAT
The DNA here is from genome assembly GCF_031143425.1 of Pleurodeles waltl. Taxonomy (NCBI): domain Eukaryota; kingdom Metazoa; phylum Chordata; class Amphibia; order Caudata; family Salamandridae; genus Pleurodeles; species Pleurodeles waltl. Next base: position 788,785,047 of record NC_090443.1, read on the forward strand.
TGCACTATAACTCCTTCCTGCGTAATGAACAATTAATCTTTGACATTTTAGTATTTTTCATAATCACTATTATTACTGAGAGGGCAACTGTGTTAATTACATGATTGATGTGTAATTATATCTCTTAACTGTAAGAGGTCACTATCATGACTCATGGCAGTGACAATCTGGGCTAACAACACAGCAGCTGGTGTACTTGAGGTATCTTGGCTTTCAAGTTGCCAAAGACGATCAACAAAGCTTCATGATCATTCACTAGCATAAAAGTCTTTCTGTACAGGGATGCATTGAAATGCTCACAAGCACATAGCACAGGCAAACTTTCTTTCTCAGGCTGTGAGTAAGCATGTTCTGTTTGAGACAAACTTCTGCTAGCATAGGCCACAATATGTCATCTAGAATTTGGGCTAACATCAATTATGGTCTCTGTATGAAGCATTGGATTGATGTATGCTATTTCCATAGAATTGTCAATGGTGTGTCTGATTCTCTTGGAACTTTTTCCACATTCTTGTGATTGTTTTTTCTTCATTAACTCCCCCAATGGAGCACTGCCAGTGACAAAGTCCTTTATGTATCTTGAACAGTAACTGGCCATTCTAAGAAAACAAAAGTACCATAGAAACATCTTGTGGGGGTTCCGTATTTATCAAAGATTGTACTTTTGCAGGATCATATGTCAAAGCCCCATCAGAAAAGATATGGCCGAAGAATCTCAGTTTTGTCTTGTTTAACTCACACATATGAATTTAAAGCCAAACATGCATCAGTGAGTAGTTGACATACTTGTGTGAAGGCTCTATCATGCTCCTTTTATATAGCACCAAAAGCTGGTATGTCATCTCTATAATTACATGCATTTACAACAGGTTGTATAATGTGTCGTATGATGTCTGGGAAAAGATCTGCAGCCAAAGACACACTAAGACTTAGGGGCTCATTCTGACCCTAGCGGCCAACGACTGGGGAAGCACCGCCAACAGGCTGGCGGTGCTTCTGGGGCCATTCTGACCGCGGCGGTAAAGCCGCGGTCAGAAAAGGGAAACCAGCGGTTTCCCGCCGGTTTCCCGCTGCCCCAGGGAATCCTCCACGGCGGCGCTGCAAGCAGCGCCGCCATGGGGATTCCGACCCCCTTCCCGCCATCCTGTTTCTGGCGGTTTTCACCGCCAGAAACAGGATGGCGGGAACGGGTGTCGTGGGGCCCCTGGGGGCCCCTGCTGTGGCATGGGCACTGCAGGGGCCCCCTAACAGGGCCCCATTAGGATTTTCAGTGTCTGCTTGGCAGACACTGAAAATCGCGACGGGTGCAACTGCACCCGTCGCACATCAGCAACTCCGCCGGCTCCATTCGGAGCCGGCTTCCTCGTTGCTGGGGCTTTCCCGCTGGGCGGGCGGGCGGCCTTTTGGCGGTCGCCCGCCAGCCCAGCGGGAAAGTCAGAATGACCGCCGCGGTCAGAATGACCGCCGCGGTCAGAATGACCGCGGTACGGTCTTCTGGCGGTTCCCGCCAGGCGGGCGGCTTCCGCCACCCGCGGGGGTCAGAATGACCCCCTTAGTCTCTTTTATCTAACAAAACCAACATGTGTAGGAAATGTTGCAATATACCTGCATTTACTTCAAGTTCTAAATGATGATAACCTTTATTCAAATCAAGTTGAGAAAAGACCTTGGTACCATTCAATTGCATTATCATGTCAGCAATGTGCAGTCCTTGATGTCGTTCTCGTTCAATTGCTTTGTTTGACTGGCTCTTGTCAACGCATAGGCACACATCTCCTTCTAGGTCCTTTTTAGGCACTACTCCTATGGGAGATACCAATGGTGTTGGACTAGTGGAACGTTCAATAATGTCATGCTTAAGTAATGATTCTAGCCCTTTTTCAAAATCTTGCAAATGAAAAGCAACTCGTCTATGTCTCTGATTCTCAGGATGGACATCCTCATTGATATGCAACTTTACTTTCATTGTCTTTAATTTTCCTAAACAATGAAAAAATGAAGGAAATTGACTCACTATTTTGTGATGAGCATTCATGTTGTAATTCACTGAAATAAGTCCAATGTCAGCAGCCGTATTGAAATTAAGCAAGCAGGCACATGCTGCTGTGCCTTGAAGCACATGGATTGGTGCTTGTACCTCCATTTTCTTATGCATTACTGTTGTATAAAAGAACCTCAACTTTTCAGGGAAGGTGATGCAGCCCAAGTATACACTTTGGTATTTGACGGCATGAGCCATGGTAATAGAGACTGTTCATTGTACTTTTCTTCAGGCATTACATTTATTGATGCCCACTATCGATAATGAAAGGTACTAACATCCATTTATTTTCAATGTAATGTTTGTATGATTTCATTGTTGTGACATGTCGACTTTTCTCTGCACAGGTGACCAGTCTGACATGTGCATGCTTTTCTGTGGTAAGCATTGAAATGACACAACCACTTTCTTCACTTTAACTTGTTATTGAGGCGGAAGAGCTATTTGACAATGATTTAGATGAGGACCAACTTCGTTTAGTATCTATTTCACTCAACTGATGTTGCTGCTTGGCCTTGTGGGCGCATGTCAAACGTTGCTTCTGGAAAGTTCTGGTGGCCAATTTGTCTTCATGCCATGATGCACTTACTTTTTTTCTTCCCTCTGATCATCATCACAAAATGGTTCTCTTTGCCAAAGCCCTTACATATCTGACCAATGGTGAGACACTTTCCTTTGTGTGGAAACGCAAATCCACATCTGAAGCATGACTTCTTTTTGCATGTAGACATCACTTGGATCCTTCAGTCTTTTGTTTCAAATTAATTTTCACTTTCATGACTGACTCACACTGAGCACCTCTGGCCTACAGGTCGGCAGTTTTTCTTTCACCACATTCTTCAGCTCTGGCAGCCATCAACACTCATTCCAGACTATGAGTTTCTCTCAGCATTCATTGCCTGAATGAATCAGACACGCATTCATCGATCACTCTAAGCTGCATGGTTTCTTCACCAATGAAAATAATTGAACTTACTGTGTTTGATGAGGGTGTTGAATATTCCCACAAATTCATCAGTTGTTTCACCAACTCGTTCATGTTCTTGACTGAAAACATATCTTTTATAACCAATGATTGGTAATGGATTGAATTTGAGATTGAATGTATTCTTAGTCTGATGGTATGTGACTTCTTTGTCAGTTCTTGGCATTTTCTTTATGACTTCTTTCTCACCATCACCAGCAAGATTTTTGATAATCTTCATGTTATCAGTTTTTCCAGGGCATCAATTGAATCTCCAAATGGCTCTATCCATGCAATCAATCTTTCCCAATATTTTGCTTTTTGGCAGTGTTGGATGATGCTTTTGGTGGTGGTGGTTTCAGAAAGGCAACAGCATTGTTGCTGTTCATGGGAGTGGCTGACGTCAAGGGTGGAGCTTTGTCAATTACGGTCAACTGTTCCTAAGAATCTGTATCATCACTGAGGCCTGACGATGTTTCAGCCTCTGGGTCATCCAGGACAGGCTTTGGAGTTTTGACCTTCGTTTTGGTCTCCATTGGTGTCCCATCACTCATGGACACCTCTGGAGTTGTTCTGAGCTGCCACCTAGCAGCTTTGATGGTATGCATGGTTTGGTGTATTGGACAGCCCAGTAAGCACAGACTCAGTGCTTCTTCTTGCGTCCCCCGTCTGGTGCTGAGGTCGTAATGCTCCACTTATCAAGACTCAGGTAAGAGTAATAGTAGTATGCTTCTTTTTGTCTACTTTATCAGCCAGCAGCATTATTTGTAGCAATACATGACAACTTATGATTGTCTTTATCTGTGCTTTATAGACCACCACAAACTGTCCAGGAGAGCACTGTCTTCTTTGGGTTATTTATTCCTATCCCATCGCCAGTTGTAGCATCTTCCCCAGTCTGGTATCCGCTGAATGACCAGGTGTTGGGTCATTCCCCAAACATTTTGCCTTCTCCACCAAATTTTTCAAACCCTTTTCGGCTAAACTTATGACTTTGGTCACTTTATCTCTGCTAATCAGTGCTAAAGTGCATGTGCTCTCCTTTGTAAACTTGGTATGATTAGCACATTTAAGTTAGCTGTAAGTTCCTTGTACAGTAGTATCCCTATACCCAGGGCCTGTAAATTAAATGGTAGTAGTGGGCCTGCAGGGCTGCTTGCTCTACACACTGAAGTAGCCTTTCAAACATGACTCAGGCCTGCTACCGCAGGACCTATGTGCACAATTTGCTGCCACAGCGACCTGGCATTGAAATCTACTTGTCAGGCCTAGAACTCCCATTTTATTACATGTAAGTCACCCCTAAGGTGAGCCCTAGCTATCCCTATGCGCAGGGTGCTATGTATGTAGAAGGCAGGACATGTGCCTTGTAGCGTGGCTTGTCCTGGTAGTGACAAACAGCCTATTTGGTTTCTCACTGCTGTGAGTGCTGCATTCTCATAGGATTGCATTAGAAATGCCCTGCCTTTTGTCTAGGGGGTATTGTCTGATTTATAAGGGGTAGCATAGGCATGATTTGTATAGTTATAATGGTAATGAGAAATGCTGCTTATTGGTGTACGTGAATTTTTTGTTATCATTACGGAGATGCCACGTCTAGAAATTGAGCATTTTTCTGTGCTTAAGACTCTGGTGTTTTGCAGCTTGACTCCAATCCATGTCTGGGAATAATGACAGTTGGGCTTTGTGCATACCTTTCAGACAGCCTGTACACAGGGAGGGTGGAGGTGTTACAGAGGTGCATCTACATATTGAATGGTCTTCCTGGGCTGAGAGAAGGGGAGGCGGGCACACTTGCATCTGTAAAGGCCTCACACAAAGGGCTTGTTTACCCCCAACTGATGTTTGAAGACTGTGCTGGAGGAGAGAGAGGACACTCCCAGAACCAGTTGTAACTGGTTGAGACCTCCTCTCCCCCCTTTTTGAAAATGCTTGGAAAAACTGAGTATAAGTACAGGGGATTTTTCCCCATTAAATCACACAAGAAACATACTTGGAAGTGGACACAGAATGGTGCTGGAGGGACTCACCAGGAACCGCCTTGGACTGATAGTGCTGTGCTGACCTGTGACCTGCTTGGTCACTTGGAGGGACTGCCACTGATTGCAATCCTTTGTGCTGGCCTGCTGCTGGGCCCTGGCACCCTGTGCTCCATCTGTGTGTCCCCCAGTGGTGGGGTGCTTGGGCCACTGACCTCCTGCAATTGCTTGTTAGCAGCGTATGAGGAATGCAGCCTGTGCTACCTTTTCTGGACCATCGCGCTTTGTGAAGCGCTTTATTCCCCGGTCTATAGCACCAAGTGAGTGCTTAATTTTCTGCCCCCCTGCGCTTTATAAACGCCTTCCACAGTATGTCATTAATCTTTAGAGCCTACATGCAAGTTTTCATATGTGTATTTAGCATGCTTTCCTTTTGATTGGTAAATTAAAAAGAAAACATATGTTTTTCTCTTTATGGCTAAGATAAAAAGAAATATATGGATATACTTATATTCACTGAAAATAACAAAGGTTAAAAGGTCAGTATAACTAGGTGAACATTTCAGTTAAAATATTCTCTTGTGTATGAATAAAACCACTAAAATTCACCAGTAATAAGTAGTTCAAGTAATGTAACAGTGTTGTCACCATTGTTGTCAATTTAGATTTTTCAGTTATGTTATCACTGATGTCATAGAACATGTCATAAGAGATATAATAAGTGAGGTAGTTAACAGGGCATGGCAAGTCTTCAAGATTTTAACTGGAATCACTTAATCAAATGCCAAATCAACCAATCAATCAATCAATCAATCATGTGTTCTGTGTGTAGCACGGCTTGTCACCCGACTTGGTATGCAGGGGCTTACTGCAGATGTTTATTCACAAATCCAGGTTTTTAGTCCCTTTCAAAAGTTGGACAGCAAGGGTGAGGTGTGGAGATGGAGGAGGAGGGCATTTAGGGCTTTAGGGGTGAGGTGGGAGAAGGATTGTCCTATGGCATGGCAGCAGCATATGATCCTTGCAAGGGCGATGTGTGCTGAGCAGAGGGCCCTGGTCCATTTTTCGAGGTGAAGGCAGGGTTCAAGTAGGTCTGTCCTCGTTATGAAGGACTTTGTAGGCATAGGTAAGGAGTTTGAATTGGCATCTGTTCTGGATAAGGAGCCAGTGTAGGTACTTCAGGTGCTAAATTATGTGGGTTCTCTTGAGCAGGTTGAGCAACTGTGTTCCGGATGGTCTGGAGTCTTTGCACGACTTCGGTGGTGGTGCCTGCATAGAGTGCGTTGCCATAGTCCAGTCAGCTGGTGATAATGGCCTGCATCACTGTCTATCTCACGGTGATGTGGAGCCACTTAAAGATCTTGCAGAGCGTGGGGAAGCAGCCTGGAGAAACAGCATTGCCCTGGCATTTCATGGAGAGTTTGCTGTTGAGAATATTGCTGAAGTTGTGGGAGTGATTCTTTGGAGTGGGGGTGGGTTGAAGCTCAGCTGCATACCAGGAGTTGTTCCAGAGGGTTGAGTGTCTGACGAAGATCAGAGCCTCTGGTTTGAACGTGTTGAGCTTCAGGCAATTGTCCTTCATTCGGGTAGATTCATTCTTCAAACAGTTGTGGAAGTTGGTTTTCATCTTGGTGGGGTTTGTTTAAAATGAGAGGACGAGCTGCGTGTCATCAGGGTAGGAGATGGTTTTGATGTTATGTCATCTAACAGTGTCTGTGAGTGATATTATGTAGACGTTGAAGAGTGTTGGGCTTAGAGAGGAGCTTAGGGGGATGCCCGAAATGGTGTGCTTGACCTGTGAGGTGAAGGGTAGGAGGTGAACTCTCTGGGTGCATCTCACGAGGAAAGATGCCTTCCATCTGAGAGCATCATCTGTGGGCCCAATCTGGTGTAAATGGTTGATCAGTGTGTGTGGGAGATGGTTTTAAAGGTGGCAGAGGAGTTGAGCAGGACCGGGGCGGATGCTTCTCCTCTGTCGAGTAGGTGGCAGATGTCATCTGTTGTGGTGATCAGAGCTGTTTTGGTGCTGTGATTGGCTCTGAATCCTGATTGCAAGGGGTCTAGTAGGTTGCTTCTCTCCAGGTGTTGGTGAGTTGAAGGTTGATGGCCTACTCCAGGACATTGCTGGGGAATGGGAACAGAGAGATCAGTCAGTAGTTATGGAGGTCGCTGGATTCAGTAGAGGGCTTCTTGAGGAGGGGTCTGATCTCTGCATGTTTCCAAGCTTCTGGAATAGTGGCTGTGGTTACTGAGGTGTTGAAGATGGTGGTTAACTGGCAGCTGATCTCAATTCTTTTGATGTGGAACCAGGGGTTGGTGGGTGCTCCCGAGTAGATGAAGCTCATGAGTGTGATTGTGTTCAGTGTGATTAGTTGGCCCTAGTGCAGTGAGCAGGTGGTTGGTGGTGGAGGTTGATGGGATGCATGGGAGGTTGGAGTGTTGGGGATCGAAGTGACTGTAGATGGTTTCTATCTTGCTGTGTAAATGGTCAGCGAGCGCATCACAGAGTTCTTGTGAGGGGGGGTGGAGTTTTCAAATGCTGAGGGGCAGGCAAACTCTCAGATGATGGTGAAGAGTTCTTGGGTTTGGTTGGCTGTTCTTGATCCAGCGGGACAGGACATCTTTTTATTCAGCTTTGATCTGACAGTCGTAGTCATTGAGGGCCGTTTTGAAGGTGGCTGGGTCAGCGTGGTTCTTGCTGGTGTGCCATCTTCACTCCAGTTGTTTGCATCTGTGCTTGCTTTGATTCGCTGAGCTCCAGGGATGACCAGCTGGCTTTTTTGGTGGTTCTCTGGGTCTTGGCTGGTTTGATCAGAGTGAGCAGGTCGGTAGCGATGATGATCCAATCATTAATGTTCCGTAGTACCTAATCCAAGTTGCTGGTGATGTTGGGCTGTGAGGATCTGAGGGTGTCGGACCATAGCTGCTGATAGACCTTGGTCCAGCCAAGGGAGGGTGCGCTGTGGCAAATGGGACAGTGCAGGGTGATTTGGCAAAGGTGAAGTGTACGATGTAGTGATCGGACCTGGTGAGTTCTGTGGTGTTACCTGTAGATGATTCTGTTGCTGGATGTGAAGATGCAGTTCAGCGTGTGTACTGCTTTGCACCTCGGGCCTGTGACCAGCTGCTTGAGGCTGACGTTGTCCATTCTTTCTAGTATGTGGGGGAGTTGGTGTTGTTGGGGTCATTCATTTGGTAGTTGAGGTCTCCCAGGCAGATGTAATGTTCAAATTCAATGGCGAGAAGGATGATGAATTCAGTGATGGCCTCGCTGTGGCTGGTTCTGGGTCTTGGTGGTCTTAATGCAAGAGTGCCTTTGATGGAGGTGTTGTTGACGGTGAGGCGCTTGAAGTTCATGTGTTCCATGATGGGTGTGGTTTCATCAATGGTGATGGTGATGGTGCAAGTGATTGAGTATTGAGTTGTATATGATGGCGATGCTGCCTCTGTGTCTGATGGTGCGGTGGTGGTGTTTAATTTTGTAGTTGGGGGTGTTGCTGTGGTGATTTCCTGGGCTGAGACATGGGTGAGCCAGGTCCCTGTGATGAAGGTTATGTTAGGGGCAAGGGTGGAGATGGTATCCCAGACTTCGGTTGCTTGTTTGCAGAGTGATCTGGTGTTGAACAGGATGCACCTGAGTTGTTCCGAGGCCGTCTTGGTCAGCAGGAATGGTGAGGTGCTGGTGACAGTGATGGCGGTCAGTCCTGAGGTGGAGGCATATCGGCAGTGGGTGCAGGTGAATGATCCCGCTGTGTGGCAGGGTAATGCGAGGCAGGAGTTGTTGTTGCATCCGTTGTCGAAACCACGAAGATCCATGGAGCAGTATTGTGGGGGTGAGTAGAGACAGGGTTCCTGGTACTGGGCATCACCCAGGCACAGACGGGCACAGACTGGCTTGCCTCTGGTAGGCCCGCTGCACGCAACCCCTGTGCAGTCGCACAGCAGCCTCCATAAATAGTCCTGGGAAGTGAGAGGGGCTGGCAGGGAGGTGGCAGGGTGACGGGCAGGGGAGGGAAAAGACAGCAGGGAAAAACAGCAGGAAAAAATTAAGAAACAAAGTACAGGCAACAAAAGGGCACAGCAAGGAGGCAAAACAGAATGGGACAAATAAGAGTCCAGAAAAAGAGGACTATAATTACACTTTTCCAAAAAACACTGTACAAAAAAACAATTACCTTGATAGCAATTACATAAAGTGATGAGTCAGTCCAGGCGGGCTGCAGGATTAAACTGGCAGCCCTGTGTGATGCAGCTGGGCAGCAGAAACAGAGAGCAAGGCAGAGGCAATGGGGTAGAGCACTGAGACTGGGGTCAGACTGGTGTCAGAGGCTACTCTTTAAGCAACAGGGTGATTCACATTCTTCTTGCTATAGCTAGTGTGAGCTCTGACATTCTGTAGGTCCCTAAGAAGGCAATGTTACTTTATTCCTTCAACTGCATGGAGCTTGGCGTAAATCTTTTCAGTACATTTTGTTGATTCTTGTTTATTGTTAAGAAGTCACCAATAATTAAATGTACATTTTAGAAATTCAATTGCTGGGCAATTCAGCAATATGTATAGGGTTTTTAAATGACAAATGCAATTGCTAGCCCCTTTTTAACTTGCACATTTTTACCTTGTAAAAAAATCATAAGGTGATTAAGTATTCATAAGGGAAAATATTTTACATGCATATGGTCATGCAGACACATAGATGCACATATATACAACCTAGGACTTTTCAGGTGAAGAATGTTTTGTTTAAAATGCAAATACATGTTCCACTTATGGGGAGGGACACAACCATATCTAATCAGTGATCTACTGTTAATGTCCCACACATAGTTACAGATGATATAAACAATGAACATCTTCAGTGTCATCAAAGGTGACATCACATATCAGATAAATCTTGATATATTGATATCATCAATGACAACACTGAAGATGCTTCTTGCTCCAACATCTCACAATAAGCTAGGGTAATCGTTTGTCTATACCTAACAGGATCTTCAAGCAAAAGCTCTGTTATGGATGAGAAACAAGAACTGACTTTAGTGGATACCACCAATCCTTGGACATAGCTAATTGCTCAATAGTTAGGGGAACATTTTCAGACACTTTGCACAACACAGCAAGTGAAGTTACTATGCTAGGTTGTGCGCACGAGAGAGAGCTGATAGCTTCAAATAAATGTTCCACTTTTGTTCCCTCCATGTGCTGGTGCACTTGTGGCTGTTTAGTGCAAAAGGTGTGAAAACGTGTCTCTATTGAGGTCAAGATAGTGTTTGTGCCGGAAGGGATTTCTTCACACACTAAAACTATCCTTTGATGTTATTTCCTCTTTCTATGTGTGCTGCTGAATAATTAAATGTACGAATGTTCTGTAGCAAAAATCATAGAGTTGGGACTTAGGACCTGATTTAGAATTTGGCAGACAAAGTACTCTGTTGCAATTGTAAGGAAATACCTTGTCTACTAAACTCTCAGTTCACCTCCCTCATTTAGAGATGGGAGGACACTAAGCTGTCCAGTGATGGAGTTCCTGTTGGCTGTAGTGAAGGAAAGCTTCCTCCGATGGCCTGGCACAGCATGGAACATTGGAGGAGGGGCACTACACTGTCTGGCCTATTTAGGGTGGATGTAGTGATATCCTTTTTTTCCTGACCCTCACCACGAAGAAAAACCTGACAATGAAGGACAGAAAAACATAATGTCTCCCACACCCTGGGAGAAAAATCAGAGTTTGAGAGTTTGTTTTTAGATAAAAAACAAATGTTGAAAGTTTGGTGATTGGACATCAATACCAATGGCAGACGTCCACCAAACTATTCTACTTTGAAGGGAAGCATTGTGGTGGCAGATGTTTGAACTATGACAATGACCACAGGGATGACTGTCATCTCTAATTCTGGCCGATGATAGTCAAACATGGTGGTAGAGATAATGTCTTCCATCACCCTGATGGACTGTACTTTGTCTGTCAAAGCCTAAATCAGACCTTTCATGGGAAACTCTGTTTAGGTAAGCTCAAATAACTCTGTCCCCCTTGAGCAATCTGCATTAAATCTGAGAAAATAAATGTGTTGCGCAGATATGTCTGGCAATTTTCATAGGATTTCACAGAATGATGTGGCACAACTATGAACAAGTATAAAAATTCCTATGCAAGTCTTGATTTATCCATAACAATATAATCGTTAATGTCAGTCATAAAAACAACCACTGGTATGGACCAGTATTTCACTTATCTCTTTCTGTCTGTCTCTCTCTCTCTCTTTCTCTCTAAATATATATAAATATACTGTATGTACATTGCCTACTGGCAGTCGCCAGTAGTTAGTTATGGTTAGGACCTAGTTTCCAGAAGAAAAGCATTTTTGACTTACCTACAACTTTTGCTCAATTTTGACAAATCTTCATGGAATTATCCATAACAAGTGTGCCAGTGAATCTAGTTATGCATGGAAAGTTTCAGGACGAACCATCAAGCAGGTGTCAAGATAAAAGGGTGAGTCAAAAAAAGTGTGTTTCCCATGTCAGTTCCCATTGAGATCTTAGACACAACTGCAGCTCAAACCACTCAACAGAATTGCACCAGATTTGGTAGAAAGGTAACTCTTGGTCCAGAAAACACATATTTTTTTATTTGTTGTAAATGCATTCATTGGTTTTCAAAAAATTAAAGGCAATCCAAATTTGTATACCTAGGTGTGAGAATAATTTGCAAATTCTTCCAATGTCGTGAAAGAGATCTACACATCGAGAAACTGCAATCATTTCTAGGTTTATTCACTTTTGGAAGAGCTTATATACCAGATCATGCACAATACATTAGACCACTTCATGTCTTTATTTTTCCTGATTCATCAAGCAAACACTGGACACCACAACATACACAAATCCCCAGATCATCAAAGTCTGATGTACTTGAAGCAAAACATTTGCACACAGGTATTAACAAAACAAACTTGTTAATCCAGGTCATCCCAGGTACCATTGGCATCACATATGTCACATTCAATGAAGGTGACACAGTACCAATAGAATACAAATCATACTCCAATTTAGAAATACGTTTGGCACCAACAGAAAATGTACTGACTACAGTTAAGATGGCAGACATCAAAGAGAGGCCACTAGCCCAGGGAAAACACATCATTTATGTATTTCCAATACCAGCAAATTGAGGCTGTTAGCAAAGTCAGTGTTTCTAATGCAAAAGTATGATATCCACTTTGGATACAGCGGGCTACCTCTTTGACTGCCACTGATGTTGATTATGCTTTTGACCAAAAACTACAGACCCAAGAATTTCTCCAATATGAACTTGAATACCCCATGCCCACTAAAGATCAGTACTCCACAGCTTGCACACTAATTTGTGGAGTGATGAGGAATGATGAATTTCACCCTCAACAGACCCACATGCAGTCCTTGTGGGATTGCACAGAACAACTTGCAGAGCTTAATGTTTTGATTTTGGAACTGGAACATATAGCCCTGCAATTCCAACACTATTTGTGTGTGATTAGTACTATTGTGTCCAGTCTTTTAACAGGCCCTTTCACTACTGGTACCTTAATGAGTTCTGAGGTTCAAAAGGAAACATTATAAAGCTCAAATTCCTGTGGGTATGGTGACAGGTCTCAAAGACAAACTGCCACAGGCTCATGTTATACATACATTGGGCCACCAACATGTTTTAGGAAAGTCACTGACTGATGGAGCTGCCACACCTACAGTTGCTATGACTTCTTTCGCTATGATAATCTGTTTTCATGCCAGGATGGATGGTGACATCCTGGCTGCCATGAATGCTTTGGTCGATGGCATGCCCTACAAAAAGCTTACCCTATCAAATATTCCTACCACTTAAGTGCCCAAGATATTGCCTTTATTATAATACCAGGGGTGGGTGTTTGTTTGATCCCCAACATGCATTAGAGAACAGAACTGATTAAAGCAGCTCATAAGGGTGTTGCTTCTGCCCATGCTAGTTTGATGTCTACCATTTTCTCAGTACAAAAATGCTATTGGTGGCCTAGTCTATACAAGCAGACCAAGCAGTATGACCTTAACATGATATTTTCCAACAAGTTACAGGATCCACCATCAAACACCCACAGCAGACAAACCTCTCAAAATCAAACTTTATAGTGTATGTACTGGGTCATTGCGGTACCTTAAATTCAGATGGTGCATACAAATACATACTACGTGCTGTAGATTCTTGCTCCAGATTGCTATGGTTGTGGCCACAATGATCCGCAGACGCTTGAACTGTTATTAAAGATTTGCAAGTCTTTATTGGGACATACGCAGTCACAGCATTCCAATCGGACCAAGGCCCTGCTTTTGCCTCCATGACATGTAGGGATAGCATAGGAATGATGTGTTTTGGGATGCATTATTCTTCACCCTACCATCCTGCTGGAAATTCGGTAGTGGAGAGAAAAAAACAGGACTTAAAGGAATTGTTAACAGCTATGGTACTAGGTTCAGTCCGTAGTTGGCTCCAGCACTTGTATGGAGTCCAGAGGGAATTGAATAATCTGCCTAGAAGAGCTTTGGGAGGTCGTACCCCTTACAAAGTCCTGCTTGGTATCCCTATGTACGTCCTAGATCTTGATGGTTCTGGTGCAGTGGCGGCAGAAACTCCTTTTTACATAAATTAACATGTGATTCCAAAAGTTGGTGATCCAGTTCGAGAAAAGATACCTGTGAAGAAGGAGTTTGACCCATCCTACCAGTGCCAGCTCCAGGCATACACTGCACCAGAACTACTATTCTACTTCTGCTACCTGACTTTAAAGACAACCGCTTTGCCTCCATTGACCATGTCAAATTGCATCATGTGGCCGATCTTGCATAGTAGACCACAATAATTCCTTGATAGTTCCCTTACACCTCTCACTACCATACAGGATATACGTCTTCAAGCTATAAAAATGCTGAAATTGTTTCTCCAAGGCTAGGGAGGGCAGAGACTGAACATTTGTTGATTTCTGTCACCACGGCATCAACAAGAAATGTCCAAAATACTAATCTGCAATTTTCTAATGCAACTTAAAGGATGGAATTGTTAATGATGAACCCCCTTTGGATATATCTACCAGATATATCTACCAGTTCTCTTTTACCAGCACCATCTTCACTGCTTTTGGTTACTTTGCAAACATTGTTGATTTTTCTTCAGATTTTCCAGCACCAGCTATTGCATCAGCGCTTGATATATGTAAGTTTTTCAACTGTCTTAAACCAGACTATTTGATTCACCCATGGTTCTATCTGTGGATAATATTAACACTGTTTGCCTTTCTTCTTTGGATTGGTTTTGTTATTGTCTTCTTTCTGCTGATACATGGTCATTATCTTCCTGAGTGCTCTGCTTCTGAACTGGCGCAGGAGGTTTCATAGCCTTACTTGTTCTCACACAAAATGCTAAGAGGCTTGCCCTTTGTGAACATTTCTGGTGTTCCAGTTCCTTCTCGGATTGTTTGGGATAAAATACCATTTGATATATTTGGTCCTACCGAAATGATTGGGATGAAACAACAGTTGGTTCTATGCTTGCTGAGCTTGAATATTGAATATTACATTGTGATTGAAAGTATATATATATATATATATATATATATATATATATATATATATATATATAAATACAGCATATTATGGGGATATTTTCTGTTATCAGCATTATGGACACAAATGGTTGTCATGCACATTTTATCAACTCTACACAGGGGTTTAGAGTGCGCAGACTGGACCCTTGTTACATTATCACACAGCACTCAGGGTTCTTCACCACATACAGCATCAGTAAATTATGTCAACAAGAGTTGCCTTCCTCCACACTAACAGCTCTAAAAGAACACATTTCTCCATTTTCTGAAGATATTGACTTGCAAGATTTCCTGTTAGGTACCAGAACACCATGCTCTGCAAGATTAATATATGCAATGTATAATGAAATCTAGAAACTTTCACAAATGGAAGCTGCTGCACATTTAAGGCAAACAGATAAGGAACATTTAGAGAAAGCTTTAGCTTTTATTGATGTTGGCATGAACACATTGTCCACTCACATTTACACTTTAAACAACATTGTATCTTCTGCTATTGACATTATTCAAATTGATATGCCACGTTTACACCATTGACAAAGCCAGCTTAAGTCCACCATGAAGTTGGGTTGGAGGTTGCCAGTTCTAAAAGGTGGCTGTGTGTCATGGAAGCACATTAACTCTAAGTAGTTACTTGCTGCATTTAACCTGACACGGAAACAACAGATAATGGCTAAGAAGGGAGCTAGTTACATCATGCTTAATATATTTTTGAAAAGCTGTCTTTGACTATATCAGAAACACAATCATCAGGGCAGGGCCAATACTGACATTTCAATTCACTTTGTGTTTGAAACATTTTCCTATTGGCATGTATGAACAGCCAGGGGACACATACACCCATGAGATGTAGGAGTAGCCCTTTGATTTCAAATATTTGAATGGTAACAAGGAGGTTTTTCTCGTGAATATGAAACTTATGTAAGCCATTCTATGATTTGTAAACAGGTGGTATTGCACAGTGCATGCAATTCATTTGTGGCAAACTTAGCTTGCTACTCAAAGGCAATACCTGTCTGAAATGGGGCGGCCTCTAGTTGGCAGAGGTATACACCCTTGTTCAAGTGGGGACCACAATCCTAGTGAGGCTAAGTCACACACAATCCAAATTATCCTGCGCCCACCCTCTGGTAGCTTGGCACTGAGCAGTCAGGCTTAACTTACAAGGCAATTATTTGCACAATAAAGGATACAGTAACACAGTGAAAACACCACAAAAATACACCACACAGGATTAGAGAAAGTGATGATGTTCATCTGAATAAAATAAGGTCAGTACAACAAAGATTCAATAAGTACAATCAATCAATAGGTGACACAAAGTACCTGATTTCCATAAAAAATAACACGCATGCAGACCGCAGAGGAGGAGATGTTGCAGAAAATTAAGGTGTGCTTCGGATTTTCCAACAAGGCACAGACGTTGCGTCGTTTCTTTCCATGCTACAAGGGGCTTGCACCATTTTTTGGTGCGCAGACTTGGTTCCTCACTGTGAAGCGGGGTTCTTTCTGACTCACATCACCACTCCACCTCTCATACTCACATCGCCACATCACCACTCATACCACCATGGCGGTATGAACCGCTGGGCTGGAGATAAGCATCTCCGAACCGGCAATCCACACATGACCGCAAGTGGTATAATGAGCCGGCCTACCACCATGGTTTTCGCGGCGGTACCACTGCCACGAAAACCATGGTGATAGGGCTACCATTGACAGGGAATTCACTGTCACTGGAAGAAGGCTCCCCCACCCCTCCAGCAATCACCTAACCCCCATCCCTCCTAGAATTACAGTGCCCCAGCCCCCCAACCCCTTGCCCCACCCTGCTAGAATTACACCACCACCCCAAACCTCACCCCCACGCCCTAGAATTAAAGCACCACCCCAAACCATCCAACCCGACCCTCAACCCCCTCCCCACAATCATGCCGACACACACCGATACACACCACGCATGCACCCCTGCACCACCACTTCCATACACGCATTCACTCACACATGCTCCCACGCATAGATACTGACATGCAGACACGCACTCAGTGTAACATTCATATACGCATTCACTCACATGCATACAGCCACACATACACAGAACACTCACAGACGCATGCACACATGCAGACACACATTCATACAGAACACCCTCCACCCTCCTCCTCTGACAAACGCCCAACTTACCTGGTCCAGCAAGGAGGTCTTCCGATAGGGAACAGGAAGGGGCCCTGCTTCCTCCAGCAGCGCCCCGCCAGCAGGACACTGCCAAGCCATATGAATGGCCATAATATGGCTGGCGGCGTCCTTCTGGTGGGACGGTGCAGGTAGTAGCAACGCCCAGGTGCCTCGCCTGCCAGCATGGCTACTGCCGGATATCTGTCCTAATTGTGGCGGAAATCTGGCAGTGTCCATATTATGGGGGGCGGTCTTCTGGCACCTGTGGCATCGGCGGTTGACCACTGATGTCATAACGAGGGACAAATACTTTTTGGCCCTGAGACTTCAGAAAATAGGACGCAAGCTCAATCTAAACCCTTGAAGAACACTTCTCAGCAAAGTCCAGCAGGGCAGCAGAGCAACAGCAGGGCAGCAGTTCTTCACAGCAAAGCAGTCCAAATGAGTTGTTTGGGCAGCCAGGCAGTTCCTCCGCACAGGTTGCAGGTTCACGTTCAGAAGTGTCTGATGAGGATCAGAGACCCAGTTTATATATCCAAAAATGCCTTTGAAGTCTGGGAGAATTCAAAGATTGGTTTTGAAGTGCACAAGTTCCCCTTTCAGTACAGGCCTGTCTACCAGGGTCCCAGTAGGGGGCTTGGCAGTCTATAGTGTGAGGGCAGGCCATTAGCCTTTGAAATGTAAGTGTCAGGCCCTCCACCTTTCCAGCCCAGGAAGACCCATTATCTATGCAGATGAGTGCAGGTGTGACTGAATGTTCTGTGTTTGTCTGGGTGAAATGCACAAGGAAGCTGTCAACCAGCCCAGCCCAGGTGTTAATTGGAGACAGGCTATAAGGTACAGATGTATTTTAAGTGCAGAGAAATGCTCACTTTCTAAAAGTGCCATTTCTAAAAAAGTGATCTAAAATCCAACCTCACCAATAAGCAGGATTTTCCATTACCATCCTGGCCATTCTAAATATGACTTGGTTACCAATGTCTGATCAGAATCTACCACTCAAAAAGTATATGAGGGCAGTCCCAATGCTAGTTTATGAAAGGAGCATGCCTCACAGTAGTGGAAAATGAATTTAGGATTTTTTCATTCCCAGGCCATGTAAAACAAATATGTGCATGCCCTGCCTTTTGCCTATATAGCACCCTGCCCTATGGGTTACCAAGGGCCTACCTTAGGGGTGACCTCTATGTATAAAAAGCAGAGTTTAAGGCCTAGCAAGTACTTTTAAATGACAAGTCGAAGTGGCAGTGAACTGCACATACAGGCCTTGCAACGGCAGGCCTGGTACATGGTTAAGGGGCTACTCATGTGGGTGGCACAATCAGTGCTGCAGGCCCACTAGTAGCATTTAATGTATAGGCCCTGGGCACCTTTAGTGCAGTTTACTAGGGACTTACAAGTAAATTAAATATACCAGTTGGGTATGAACCAATGTTACAATGTTTACGGGACAGAGTACATGCACTTTAGCACTGATTAGCAGTGGTAAAGTGTGCAGAGTCCTAAAACCAGCAAAAACAGTGTCAGAAAGTGGAGGGAGGCAGGCAAAATGTTGGGATATGACCACCGTAAGGCTGTCAAGTCTAACACCATCCATTTGATTTGCCCAGTGTTTCAGTTACTTTCAAATGGGAACAACTTGCTGCTGAGTGATCAAGGCTGTTGTGGGGTGACAGCAGGTGTTGCATATGTGAGTTCTGTTTCTCAAATAGTGACCTGTGGTTGAAGTGCACTTTTCCCTCCCACACATGAGATTAATGTGGCAAATTTGAGACCTCACATTGATACTTATAATGTCAATGTTGACAAGCTAAGCAGATGAAAAGCACTTTTGTTTCCAAAACCCGTGGTCCTCACATCTGCCCGTGAACTATAAGACGTGCCAGTGGCAAGGCTGTCTGCAGAGATAGAGTCCATTTTAAATGCAAACATTCCAAAACACTTCAGTGTACTGGTCAGTCAGTTATATAATGTATCTAACACCGCAGGGATTGTATGCTTTTGTAAGGCTGTGGGTTCTAGATTTGTCAGTTCTTTCCAGACTGTGTTTAGAGGTTATACCTTCAGCCATTCACTCACCTCTTTCGAGTGTGTTCTGAGGTTTCCGAATATTTTGGTATTATTTGGCGGTATCTTACTGTTGCTATTTTTAGTTCGAAAAAGCTGCTCCATCTCAACTCCAACCAGCCCATCAGTGTCATGAATGCATAATGCAGTACTTTGAAGCAGCAGCATTGGAGGATCCTGACAAGAATTGGTCATTGTCATTTTGACCTATTCTCTGCTGTGTGAAGCCCATCTTCTGTTGTTTGTGATGCCCTTTCATATGTTCACTGGAAGTGTGCCTTGCTTTGAAACGTACCTTCTGTGTGCATTAATCTGATAATGATTTTGATGAGGGTTCATTGCCGGAATTGTCCCAGGAGATGGCGGTTGCTATGTCACTGCTTCTAAGAGCCACCCTTTGTGGATGTAGTGGCCATCTGTGCTTTTATATTTGGCACAGCATGGAATGCTGCACTCTCAGCTGCGACTTTGGCTGAGACAACGGATCACATGTGCTCGTTCCACCTTTTGAATGAGGCTAAGGTTGTTTTATTGAATGCCAAAGAATGGCCTATCCTGGATTCCATCTCCACTGATGTATTTAATGACCTAATGTGAGATTTTGATGGGTTTTGATTGGTATCTTTTTACAAATTGACTTTTTTTAATTTGGCCTTCTGCTTTGGCCTGGACTGCTTTGTCAACATGGACATTTCATCTCTTTTTGGTATATTTTATATTATGCTTGCTTTTAAGTTATTTATTTTATATTCTTATTCATTTTAGGTACTGAATTCTACACAAGTGGAGGGTGTTGTGGATTCTCCCTAGTGCCTGGGTTGGATACCCTTATTTTAACACTAGGCCCAATACCTTTCACATGTAGACACTTTTCATTAATTTCATATTTGTTAGCACAGCCAGCTTTAAGCTCATTATTTTTATATTTGCTTCCTTCTGAAAAGACATAGCTGTTCACTATGCACATTTTATCAGCCTTTTGCATGCATTTCACTTGGTGCCCTGTTCAAGGCTGTCATGTTCACTACATGTCATTCTAACATGCCATTCTTAGACATATTATCCTGTTAGACCTGTTCTTAGAACACTGCAGGAATTATTATATAAACACCACATAGGCCTAATGGGGGCAGAGTGCATTTGTGTCATGGCTGCCCTGTGACATACACGATTTCTTTGACAGCTTTGCTGATCCTGGGGCTGACTCTTCAGCCAAGCAAGATGACTTCCATCCACACAACAGGCACACCCTTGCCAGCCTTTTCAGGTATGTTGTCAGGGTTCTTCTCCTAGACTGTGATAGGCAGAAGGGTTACCAATGCTACGGTCTCAAGTTTTAGACAAAGAGTGTATGTAGGAATCTTGAGGCTTTCAGATCATACAAAGATGGTGGGGTTGTTTATCCTCTTTACCCAAATTGTAATGATGACCATTGTCTTATGTTTCATCTGCCTTATTTTCGCAGGCCATGCTTTTTATAATAGGATGCAATTTCTTTAGTTAATGCTTTGAAATCCATTTTGCATTACATATTCTGCCTTGGGATATGTGAGTCTTTTGTAACTGAATGAAAAGGGTGTGATCTGTTCACCAGGACTTTCCTGAGGAATTAGTGGCATGCTTAGGTTGACACAAATCATCTTACCTTTTTAGGGATGGGTGAGGCACTGCAGGCTACCCAGAAATCAGACTCACTGCTTTCACATGGTGTGGGACCAAATCAGTCACCCAGACACAGTGGTGCTGCAGTCCTAAAACATGCAGTCTTGATATCATAATAGGAACCACACAACATGCCTGGATTCATATATCTGCATTTAAGAAAAAAAGAAATGTATTACTTTAAAGTGCAAATATGTCTTTGATATTTAACACAAATCTAATGTCTCTGTAAAATTCTATGTTTTTATATTATATCTGTTCACAACATTTTTTCTTGATGTTGGGAAATAATGTAAGTATTTTGTAAATGCATGATCATTTAAAAGTGTGTGAATATTACATTTTAAATATTTTTTTTATTATTTTTCTTAAACAATCAGTCAACAGAAGTATGAACTAAACCGTGCAACTATTACATTTAAACACAGTTACACCACAAAATACTGTTTTAATTTAACAAAAAATAGTAATGTTCTTACTTTGTATATGTAAACACACTAGCCACCATTTTGAGTGGTGGTGACGCTCTTAACATTTAAAAATACACTGTTTCAGAGTCTAAAATGGTGGCAGCCTGACCTTGTCATCAGGAAATTTGCAAACATATGTCCGTCAGCAAAAGTTAACTGTGTAGTTGGTGTAAACTCTGCAACGGGCACAGCCATAGGGTAACGTGACTGACAGCAATGTACAACAGCCAATAGATGTGTTTGTCTCTGTTCACGATAGTGTGCATCATGTACATGTATGCAGCATTTGTAAAAATGCTCACTTGCCTCCTAACATTGTAGCCAACATCACCTCCTAAGCTTTGGGTTCTGTTTCTAGACTCTGGTAGACACAATGGTAGGAAGAGAAGGTAACAGGGCTTCTAACTTCTCAGCCAAGGAGGTGGATTTGCTGGCCACAGAGGTCTTGAACCTACATAGCCAGCTGTACGGCTCACCGGGTGTAATTCTCACAAACTTTTTTTTTATTGAAACACAGGCTAGAATGTTGCTTTCGCTTCCAGAGTGAAGTGTAGTGAATGAAGTGAAGTCAACTCAATATTGGAGATGTGAACACAATCATGTTACTGAGTGATTTTAAATGTCAAGAAATTTGAATGAAAAGTTACCTTGAAGATTGAGGTAATTCTTCACTTCAGTTGATTCACATATAAAAGTGTTGCATTTATGAACTGCAGGTCCCTTACTTCCAGTGGCCAGTCAAAACTGTGTCATAAATATCAGTAAAAAAACAGTGATATGATGAAATGAGAGAAATGTGAATGGCAGAAAAATAGTTTACGTTAAGAACTTGTCTGCATAAATATTTTCTGCCCTTTAAAGTTTTCCCATTTCCAAAATAATGAGTGGATGTTTGAGTTATACATGTGACAGTGCCACATATGGTGAAAGGTATGTCCTGTGCTGAAGGTACATACGACACAGACTCTCAATAACCATACAAGTATATCCCATACCTACACACACATATGCTCATACAACACCAAAAATCACCCTCTCACTAACACATACGGCAGCCCTTTTGTCATAGTATATGTTGCTAACCACATTATCAGACTCTGGGGACACTGGGCATTAGGCCTATGGAGCTGGGCGTGGGGGTGTGTGATAACAATGTACAAGATGTTTAGCCTTCATTAGCTCACAATGTTTTGCACTGATTAGAAGTACCTCTTACTACAAGAAATGTATCAGACCCCTGGCCTAGATGATGCTAGTGGCCTGGATTTGTAAAATACGGACCTGAAAACTGATGGGGGAACTCCAGCTCACTACAAATTTGTAGTTTCAAGTACAAACATTTTTTTAGAAAATCTGCTGTATTAACTTATCAGGCACACCTATGATAGATTTATCAAAATTGTGATACATCAATATCAACAAACAAAAGCTCACAAAACATTGTTTTCTTTATTTTTTCATATCTATACAGGTCAACATCCATCAGAAAAACACTAGATGAAAGGCCATCGCAAAGAAGATGCAGACTCTGGTGGTCTACAGGTGGCACAGCATTCACTGCAGAAAGAGTTCGGAGCCCCTACGACATTGGACCAAGAAGTCACATGTCTGCCTAAAAAGAGGTACTTCATTTTTTCAATGTTAGGAGGGACAATTGTACTAAACAGACCCTCAATTCATGATTGGGTTAGATATGATGCTCCATCACAATTGTGAGGAGGTTATATTGGCCCTATTGCAGATGTGCTAGCATACAAGGCACTTTTGATACAGTGGATGTTCCACACTTCACATTGGTGAGGTGGTATAGTAATCAAACAATAGTGAGAATTTTATCCAAAATGACCAGGAACAAGGGAACAATGGCAACTTTTTTGGCAAAAACATATAAACATGTTTTCACTTCAAACATGAATTCATTTCACAGTTGCATATTGGCAAAAAGTCTTACTCTTTCTCAAATGTGCATGTAAGCCAGTCCATTTTTACAAACATGAATTTCATAAGCAAACATTATTACATGAAACTGACAGAAATGTGTACACACTGGTGAAAGACTAACACATACCCAAAAACAACATATTTGTGTCCTTTGTTATGCTCAGATGATAAATCAATATTGAAGAAAAAGTGTTATTGAAAGTGACATTTGCAGATGGACAATGTACATGGTACAAATGTTTATTTTTGTGACATGAGTTCACTATGTGAAACAACCAAGCTGTGCCATCCAGAGGTATTAAACAATTTTAGGAGAAATGTGAAATGGCTAAGAGAAATGGCCCGTAAGATGTTCTCTACATGCAAGGGGTGATGGGAAAGTATACCTATGTTTGAAAGCATTGAAGCAAGTGAAATATGAAAATTATGAAATGTTTTGTTCAAAAACCTCATGATCATTTTTCTTTGCACAGATTTAAAAAAAAAAATTGTATTTGTCTTTTCAGCATCCTCAGAAGCTGGCCAAGGGGACATTGGCCACAAAAGCTGGGAAGTAGCTAGCCACTGTGTGTTGGGTAGTGAGACCTCAGAAACCGATGGACACAGTGGCATGAAGGAGGAGGGGACTGAAACAAAGGCCACCAGCTTTTCATTTTCTGTGGAGGCCTCCACAAGTGACCAGTCCGTAGTTGGAGCAGACCCTACAGGACCTTCACAATCTGCATCCTTGTTCCCACTTAGATTCCTGTTGCGACCCTCCCTCTTGACCCCCCCCAAGTTGGCCAAACTCTCCCCCCTAAAAGGGCTAGGACCTCCTTTGCCGCATGTCACTACTCCCTGGTCTTCCCTGGCTGCACTCAGTGAAGACACTATTGATCTGTTACACAGCATCTCTGTAGGTGAGACAGAAATTGTGAATGGCATCCCAAAGCATTAGTTGCCAAATGCAACAAATGGTTGTATTTCTGGATGTCATTCATACTTCAATGTCTGGCATGCAGAGATCACGTGTGAAAATAGCCTCCGCACTAACTGCAACCCCCCAAATGGCCCAACCTAGTGCCCTTATTCTGGCCTCTTTCTCATCCCAAATACCAACTCCCACTCGAATCCCAAGTAATTCTTTGCAGGCACCCACTATAACAGACACAAGCAGGACACTCACACTCACACATAACACAGAGACACACAAAGAAACACAAACATATGCCCATCCAACATCCACACACTACTGACACTACACCCACAGGCACCACAACTACCACATATGCCACCACATCTACAAGCAAAACCACACCAACAAGCTCCACCACCACACCTACAACCACAACACACACAACCACAGACACAAGCAGTACCACCACCACCACTTCCACCACCACATCAACAACCACCAGCACACCCACAATCACCACAACAACCAGCACACCCACAACCACCACCACACCGATATGCGCCACAACCACAACATCTATCTCAATAGCACCAAACAAACAGACTCACACAAAACACACCCACACACACAAATCAACACCCACTAAACCCAATTGCACACAGTCACCGGAACACCAAACACCTTCTAAGAAATGCACACCAAACATACACTACATACACCAGCCCACATGCATCTGCAAAACAGACAGACACATACATCACCCACTCCAGCTCCATTTACCTCCCAAGTCAATCCTCTCCCACACCTTCTACCCCTTGTCCTCCACCCAATTTCACTTCTTATCTGTCCCTGACCCCTGTGAAGCCAAACCCAACCTTCCCAAGAAGGATCCTTCTTCGACTGCCCATTAGATGCACCTTCCTGAAAAGGTTGTCCCTTGGCAGTGTAATTAGGAGGCACGTTCCTGGGCAAAGACCCAAACAGTGATGCTGTGCACTCTGCTTTTTGGACATTCATGCTTTATTCTTTAAGAAAATT
The DNA here is from genome assembly GCF_031143425.1 of Pleurodeles waltl. Taxonomy (NCBI): domain Eukaryota; kingdom Metazoa; phylum Chordata; class Amphibia; order Caudata; family Salamandridae; genus Pleurodeles; species Pleurodeles waltl. The sequence continues at coordinate 788,809,888 of NC_090443.1, forward strand.
TTGGAGCCACAGAGTTAATTTAAGAATAAAAAATGTAATTTTCACAAAGTTTATTGTGACATTCTTTTTTAATTAAAAGTCATTATTTATTGACAATGGTATTTATGAACATGTGAGTTACATGGCCTCAATTTCAACAAAACAGTTTTTATTTATGACACATTTGTATAGTACATACATTAGTGATGTCCATTTGTAATGGACATGGTAATTTGAGTGTAGGCATTCACCATGGTAATGGACACTCACTCCAAAACTAAACATGTTTGCATCCTTTTAAATTGTTAAACCAGGTGTATTTTTAATCTGATAATTGTTAATAGTAAACATATATGCCTAACATATACACAATATTAAAGTTAAATGAAATGTAGTGATGTCCAGAAAATGAACTAGACAAGGGATAATATGACAGTAATATATACATGAAGTGTTTTATGTATGGAAGTGACATTGAATGTACATTTCTTGTAAACCACCTTGTTGCTTTGTGTGGTGCAATTACTACATTTTATTAGATTAATGTTGTTCAAATAATGTGCAATGCATATGTATCCGATGTGATAGTTTAGGGAAAATGATGAAACACACCTGTATAGACACATTTTAAATTTTGGATTGATGTGGCTTTTTGAGTAGGTGGTCATTAGCAAGAAGGCAGCTTGGACCACATTGGAAGTATAAATACAATGTACAGGTGTGCTTCTTTAAATTTCTTAAACTATCACATCACACACATATGTATTGAACATTATTACTCTGCTGCTTGTAAGGTATTCATAAAAAATGCATGAGTCCAGAGTTAATATAAACAGACAATTCCAGTGGTAACAGTTAACAAAAGTCACTTACCTTTGGTTCCAGTGATGAGGGGGTTGATGTGCATGGTGGTGAGAGAGCAGCAGCAAAGGAAGGACTTGCACGATTGGGTTCATGGTGGCAATGGAAGTGAGAAGAACAAAAAAGGTAAGTTTCTACCTTAAATGCCTTTGAATCCGTCAACTCAAGCGTGGAGGTTTAGCCTCCACAATTACATCTCTGCGGAGGCACATCATGATTGACGCAGTGGTAAAACTGGTTATGGTCCCACCACTTTTGCTCATGGCTCTGTAGACTCTAGTCTAATTTTCTGGGGGTGATGGCCATTCACTGATGACCTTTAGTCTACGGGCCCGCAAGCAAATAAAGCGGGTAGACAGCCTACTCAGCAGACGGATTATCCAATGGCAAAACAACAGTTCCGCAAAGACCTAAATCAGGCCCTATGTCTTTTGTATTCTTCTATCATTTAAATCAAAAGGACTCATCACATTCCCTTCACATAGGAATACACCCAATGAAACTACTTATTCTGAAGCAAATCAGATTTCGTTATGTGATGGAAACCTCACAACCATTTGTCCTCTCCACCAACCAGAGTACCACAACTGGTGCAATGTCATCCCAATGGGAAATTGTGTACTGTACACTACAAAAGCAGAACAGAGTCATACCATTAGCACTCTGTGTGCTATACACTATGAAAGCACTGCAAATTCATACTAATAACAAATGCTGTGTTATATGCTAACAAAAGCAGTGCAGTGCTACACTGGTGACAGATTGTGTACTACACACTACTGAAAGTTATGCAGTTTTGTACCAGTGGCAGATTGTATGCTATTAAAATATTGATAATACACCATCTCCCAAGCAGACTCTCAGGAACAATGCATCCTATAAGCTGACAAAGAAGCAGACGCATATGCCTCTTTGTCAAAACAGCAGAAATATAATATCTTCAAGTCCTGGCTTGTGCTTGTTGAAATAAAATCATTATGTAAGTCCATGTTTCGCATGTTATTAGGAATCTCTCTATCCACAACATTTGTCCTGCTTGCTAACTTCTACTTTGCAGTAAAAATAAGTACTTGGAATCAATGTAAATTACTGCAATCCCTAAAGAAACATGTTGAGTATATTGTATTATTGGACATAACGCCATTAAAGGTTTTTTTGGTAATACAATAACCATTTGTCATGTTATGTAGACCCTAGATGTTCAAAAGAAACCTCTGTCAGGTATTTTTTATTTAGCACAGTGTCACCAGCCCCTCTGAAACCATCTCATATGATCTATTTTGAGTAGGTTCATGTAAAACTATTTTCTGCAAATTATTTGTAAAGCAGTTTTTTTGTTACCAACTGCAACTTTGAGCGAAGATGCAAATGTGCTAAATTATATATGCTTGTTTTGAGAGGACAGCTGGGCGTCGTTGTTAGTTATTCTTGGTCTCAGAATGTCTTGTGTTAACAAGATCAACTCAGACCTTAGAAGTGAATCTGAACAATTTTAGTTTTATAGTAATTCATGACAGGCAAGGAAGAGCCCAGCAAATTGGTTTATTCTGTTTTTTTAGCTAAGGCAATGGCACTAACATTTTCCTCTAATGGCCACTCTAAATGTGTTTGAAATAATGTGATTGTCAGGCTCTGATGAAGACATTCAGGCAATTTAGATAATATCACTCATGACGTTCTATGGCATCATTGAAAACATGATTGCAACATATGAAATTACATCATTGTTTACAACACTGTGTGGCGGGACGCGAGTTATAGCAATTTCAGGGCTCTAGTTATGGTTACTTGAGATAACTATAACCTGTGAATTTTTGTTGTTTTGTTAGATAGATAGATAGATAGATAGATAGATAGATAGATAGATAGATAGATAGATAGATAGATAGATAGATAGATAGATAGATAGATAATGGTATACCTATCTCATAATAGTAGACTAGAAGACTGTTCAATTTGCGGTCAGAATGAGGTATGTTGGCAGTAGCTCCTGAACAGTTTTAAAGTTAGCCTAAATGCTATTAGACACAGTAATTCGTTTTAATAAACATCATGCCCTGTCATACTTCTGAATTTCAAGCTAATATGATGTAATGATGCAGTAGTGGGCGTAGGTGGAAAGCGCTGTGATGTGATTTGGTAGACAATAGAAGCCATCCATGACTATCCTACTGGGAACAGTTTACCTGATGAGGACTTTCACTCCTCAAGTTTATTATTGAACCTGCCTCTGTATAAGAGGGTATTCCAGGGGAAAATGGATTGGTGGATAGCAACACCGTACTGAAAATACAAGCATTCTAGAGTGTAAGAGGGCATGATCAGTAAGCAGCAGCTCAAGGCAGGCACCTGCAATAGGAGACCGGCCTAGGTCGTCAAACCTAGCTTGAAACATAATGTGACTGACAGCACTGAAAGGAAGCATAGAAAACAATGGTACTTGTACACAACAACAATTCAGTATAACAACTATGGAATGGAAACCCAGATTAGGTGACATAGTCCCAGGATAATCTGCAAAAATAAACAGTAGTTACACACTTGAATTGCAAACAGTCAGCAATTAAGTGCAGTTTATCAAAAGTGTGCCCACCTCCTGACCCAGATTGAACTCTGGGAATATACTCTAAATAATGGGAACAATTGTGCTTGTTGACTGGTGGCTGGCCGCAGTGAAGGTATTCCCAAACTGTTGCAAGAACATCACGGAAAAAACACAGAATTGATTCAGAGTAGTATGCATGGCAGGCAGAAACTTAGACTCCATCGTCCATGGCTCTTGTGGGATTGTGAGAAAAGCAAAGCCATAATACATATGACAGTGAGAACAAAACAATTGACAATATTTTTGTTGTCGATATTTTTGTTCTTACTATCATTAATAATATTAATAATTAAGAATGTATAAATATAACAAACCTCAAAATATAGACAAAAAGATATAGTATATGACTTGAAAAATATTTCATACACAAAAATCTCTGAGCACCAAAATCAATACAATATCATTTAAATTGTATCATTCTTTTAAAAAAGAATCTTCCTTTTTTTATAGAGAAAAATACAAATGTAATTTCAAGGTACCCACACAATATATTAAAATGTCTAAATATTCTAAAGCTGCAAAATTGTTTAATTGAATAATATCTTTAACAGTGCTTGTGATTATATCAGCCATATAACTAATAGAGCCTGTAGCATATGTAAATTAATAAACTACCTATATAAAGTATATTTCAAAATTACAATGTAGATAAAACATAATTTAGGATAACCTTATATTTTTTTAATGTAATTTTAAAAATGTCTTTAAAAAAAAAAAAAAACCTTTGACAACTTTGAGATACATTCAATTAATACTTTTAAAAATCGAACATACAACTCATAAACCTATAGGGTATTAGTTTACTATGCTAATTAATAAAACAATAAAACAAACATTTGAAAAGTACACAATAAGAAGGGAGGGCAAATTTACTATTTATTATTTACTTTTGTAAAAAATGCCTCTTGTGCCTGGTCACTAGCATTTCTTTTGGAGTGATACAGCCTCCAGTGTATGTGCTCTGACCTCTAAAATTAAGTAAAACACCGAATTGCAAATTTAACTTCCAGAAAGCAGTAGTACAAGGTCCAGAAAAAACATCAATAGCATGGAAGTTAAATATCACCACTGGACTGAAGGAAAACTGTGCCATCCATTACCGACATAAAATAAATGGCTTGAGGCGTACATGGGTAGCCTGACTGCTGCAGCTTTTAAAATGGAAGGCAGACCTGTCAAAATAACCCTCTTTGACAGGAGGGAAACCTAATTGTAAATACTAAGAGGCTTATTAAATGACTGTGACGTCAGACCGCCTTACTCCAGGCAGTCTGACTGCCACATTACTGCCGTCCGTGCCAGGGACATGGTTTCCGAAGGACTGTCTGGGGTCTGAGTTGTGGTCAGCCACGGTGGTGCTGCACTCAGCACCATCTTGCTGATTGTAACTCAACTTTTCACCTGCCTTTTCATGGCGGGGACCCTGCCATGAAATGTCTGGCAGAAAGCCAGTAAAGGGGGCCACAGGGGAGCCCCGGCAGGGTCCCTCCTGCCCAACAGCCTCAGAATGTGCTTTGCAGGTAGACAGGGGGATGCCGCCGCCATGAGGGCAGCATACTCCCTGCGGGTTTGGCAGTAGCTCATCCAACCACCAAACTCATAATGAAGCCCTTAGTCTCCCCTAAGTATGTATCCAACAAAGTAGAGTGGCAAGTATAAAATGTAAGAATTTATAATGTACATGGTCTTACAGAGACTAGTCCACAAAATCTATTTTCACTTTGCAGAGCGGTAGTTGTTTCTTCGAGAAAACTAAAGTACAACCAAGTGCTATTTTTGTATTTTCAGCATCCTTTGAAAATGCTACAGAAAATATTCAACCATTTTTGCAAATATTTATCACTAGTCCACGGCAAAGTTGGATTTTTGATAAGTACACGGGCAAATTAACATTAATAAAGCTATACTTGCCCTTCCTGAAGCTCGAGTTTCATCCTTGGCGTGGTCTCCCTTAACTTTTTGCCTCTGATCCCCAGGTTGTTGATGTGTGCTGGACTCTGATTTTGCTGTTTTTGTTACCCTGGGCACTTTACCACTGCTAACCAGTGCTAAAGTGCAAGTGCTCCTTTACAAAATGTGTATGTAATTGGCTTATCCATGATTGGCATATTTGATTTACTAGTAAGTCCCTAGTAAAGTGCACTGGAGGTGCCAGGGCCTGTAAACCAAAAGCTACTAGTGGGTCTGCCGCACTGGTTGTGCCACCCACATAAGTAGCTCTGTAATCATGTCTCAGACCTGCCACTGCAGTGTCTGTGTGTGCAGTTTTAACTGTAAATTCACCTTGGCAAGTGTACCCACTTGCCAGGACTAAACCTTCCCTTTTCATACATGTAAGGCACCCCTAAGGTAGGCTCTATGTAGCCCCAAGGGCAGGGTGCAGTGTTTGGTTAAGGTAGGACATATAGTAATGTGTTTTATGTGTCCTGACAGTGAAATATTGCTACATTCGTTTTTCACTGTTGCTAGGCCTGACGCTCTCATAGGTTAACATGGGGGCTACCTTTAAATCTGATTAAAGTGTGGATTCCCTTTGGGAGCGGATGGACATGTGGAGTTTAGGGTCTCTGAGCTCATAATTTAAAAATACATCTTTCAGTAAAGCTGATTTTAAGACTGTGGGGGTGATTCCAAGTTTGGCTGGCGGCGGGCGCCGCCAGCCAACCGGGAACCGCCAGAATACTGCTGCGTGGTCATAAGACCGCCGCGGTTATTCTGAGTTTCCCGCTGGGCGGGCGACCGCCAGAAGGCCGCCCGCCCGCCCAGCGGGAAACCCCTTCCCACAAGGATGCCGGCTCCGAATGGAGCCGGCGGAGTGGGAAGGGTGCGACGGGTGCAGTTTCACCCGTCGAGATTTTCAGTGTCTGCTATGCAGACACTGAAAATCTTAGTGGGGCCCTGTTAGGGGGCCCCTGCAGTGCCCATGCCATTGGCATGGGCACTGCAGGGGCCCCCAGGGGCCCCACGACACCCGTTACCGCCAGCCAGGTTCTGGCGGTCAAAACCGCCAGAACCAGGCTGGCGGTAAGGGGGTCGGAATCCCCATGGCGGCGCTGCCTGCAGTGCCGCCATGGAGGATTCCCCAGGGCAGCGGGAAACCGGCGGGACACCGCCGGTTTCCCGTTTCTGACCGCAGCTGTACCGCCGCGGTCAGAATGCCCATTGGAGCACCGCCAGCCTGTTGGCGGTGCTCCCGTCATTTTAGCCCTGGCGGTCGTCGACCGCCAGGGTTAGAATGACCCCTGTGTGTTTGAAAATGCCACTTTTAGAAAGTGAGCACTTTCTTGCTTATACCATTTCTGTGACTCTGCCTGTTTGAGGATTCCCTGTCTGGGTCAGTGTGACAGTTGGGCTGGTTGCACCGCACACTAGACAGTGGCACAAAGGGAGCTGGGGTGTAGCCTGCATATCCTGATGAGCCATCTGTGCTAGGAGGGAGGGGAGGAGTGGTCACTCGCACCTGAAAGGGCTGTGTCTGCTCTCACACAATGCAGTCTCCAACCCCCTGGTGAGTGTCTGGGACCTGGCCTGGGCAACGCAGGATTTCACATTCAAAAGAGACTTTGCTTTGAACTAGGCCTACTTCAAAGGAGAAATTGGGTATAAGAAGGGCACCCAAAACCACAGACTTGAGAACACTTCTGAAAACAAGAGGAACCTCTGCCTGGAGAAGAGCTGAAGAGCTGAGGAAGAAGAGCTGCCCTGCCTGTGACTGTGCTTTGTGGAGCTATCCTGCAGTTGCTGCTTCTGCCAGAGTAAGAGGGCAAAGACTGGACTTTGTGTGCCTTCCATCTTGAGAAGAAATCTCAAAGGGCTTGATTTAGAGCTTGCCTCCTGTTGTTTGAAGTCTCAGGGACAGCAAAGACTTCTCTCTGCCAGCACATGGAGTCTCTGGAGAGACTCCTGCTCTGACAAGTGGTGCCCTATCCAGTCCCTGGGCCCTTGAAAGGAAAGCTGGTGAAAATCCTAGAAAATCAACTTCGGACGACTTCGGACCGACGGCGCTGATTAATCTGGTGACGTCGTCTGCAACCGACTCCGTGATCTTTGCTGGAACGCGACGACCTTCGCAGGCCCAACATCGCTGCAGCCCCGCCAAAGTCGGCGACTCCGTGGAAGTCACCGCATCACGTCCTGACCGACGCAGCTCAAAGTGCGCGGATGCAACATTTTGCACAGATGCCGCGATCCCCGACTTCGCGCATCGGCTCATTTTCATTTCTTCACCAAGGTACTATACCTGGGGGTCTGCGCGCTTCCATGTCCGGTGCCGCTGGTGTCAGACTGTTGGGAACGACTCCGTTAGGACACTGTGTTAACACCTCATCGAAACATTTTGTGTTTCTAAGCACTGTTTTTGAGCTAATCTTTAAAAAATTTCATAACTTGACTTGTGTATGTCAGATTTTTGTTGTTTTGGTCTTGTTTTGTTTAGATAAATAATTCCTGTTGTTCTAAACGGGTGTTGTGTCATTTGGTATTGTTTTCAATAAGTTACTGTGTGTGTTTGTAGAAATACTTTACACCTAGAACTCTGAAGTTAAGACTACTGCTCTGCCAAGCTACCAAGAGGGTAAACAGGGGTTAGCTGAGGGTGATTCTCTTTTACCCTGACTAGAATGAGGGTCCATGCTTGAACAGGGGGTAACCTGACTGTCAACCAAAGACCCCATTTCTAACAGCTTCCCTTTGATAATGTATGAAAAACCACTTCGGCCTGGCTGAGCGAGGTATGTGACGTAGCGTATCTCATGAAGGGCAGTTAGGGATGGCCCAGGAAATACATTAGATTGAAAGAAACAATAATGAGGCCTGCTCCTTTACAGTTCAGTGCTAAGTGATGCATGGTAAAGAAGAGCCTTGATCACAAGATGTAAGGCAGCTTTCCTGAACCCCAATTCCAGCGGGAGGAAAGCAGGCCTCAAAACCAGTTCAGTGTAGACAGAACTGGTCTGCTCATTATCCTAGATTCACACTGTTGTCTAAGGGAAATACGCTCTACCAGATTTATATTCCCTGAAAATGGTGCACTGTGGGATAGTTTGAAGCAAGGCAAACAGGATGTGTTGAATGGGAGGCATGGTTTGCCCTTGGGAGCTATTTCAACTTTTCAGATCAAATCAAATCAAATTAAATCATTAACATTTATAAAGCGCGCTACTCACCCGTGCGGGTCTCAAGGCGCTAGGGGGAAGGGGTTACTGCTGCTCGAAGAGCCAGGTCTTGAGGAGTCTCCGGAATGCGGAGTGGTCCTGGGTGGTCCTGAGGATGGTGGGGAGGGTGTTCCATGTCTTGGCCGCCAGGTAGGAGAAGGACCTCCCACCCGCCGTGGAGCGGCGGATGTGAGGAACGGCGGCGAGAGCGAGGCTGGTGGAGCGGAGAAGACGGGTGGGAGCGTAGAAGCTGAGGCGACAGTTGAGGTATTCTGGTCCCTTGTTGTGGAGGGCTTTGTGTGCGTGGGTGAGGAGACGGAAGGTGATCCTATTGCTGACGGGAAGCCAGTGCAGGTGTCTCAGGTGGGCGGAGATGTGGCTGTTGCGGGGTATGTCGAGGATGAGGCGGGCGGAGGCGTTTTGAATTCGTTGCAGACGTTTCTGGAGTTTTGCAGTGGTCCCAGCGTAAAGGGTGTTGCCGTAGTCCAGGCGGCTAGTGACGAGGGCGTGGGTCACGGTCTTTCTGGTGTCGGCGGGGATCCAGCGGAAGATCTTCCGGAGCATGCGGAGGGTGAGGAAGCAGGAGGAGGATACGGCGTTGACTTGTTTGGTCATGGTGAGAATTGGATCCAAGATGAAGCCGAGGTTGCGTGCGTGGTCTGAGGGGGTCGGTGCGGTGCCAAGGGCCGTGGGCCACCAGGAGTCGTCCCAGGCGGTCGGGGTGTTACCGAGGATGAGGACTTCCGTTTTGTCTGAGTTCAGTTTCAGACGGCTGAGTTTCATCCAATCTGCGACGTCCTTCATTCCATCTTGCAGGTTGGTCTTTGCGCTGGTGGGGTGTTGGTGAGTTCAGTTGAGTGTCGTCGGCGTAGGAGGTGATGATGATGCTGTGTTTGTGTACGATGTCGGCGAGGGGGCTCATGTAGACATTGAAGAGTGTCGGGCTGAGCGAGGAGCCTTGTGGGACGCCGCAAATGATCTCGGTGGGGTCTGAGCGAAAAGGAGGGAGGTAGACTCTTTGAGGGCGGTTGGAGAGGAAGGAGGCGATCCAGTCCAGGGCCTGGCCTTGGATCCCTGTGGAGCGGAGGCGGGTTATTAGGGTGCGGTGACAGACGGTGTCGAAGGCAGCTGAGAGGTCGAGGAGGATGAGGGCGACTGTTTCACCGTTGTCCATCAGGGTTCTGATGTCGTCTGTGACTGAGATAAGGGCGGTTTCAGTGCTGTGGTTGGCTCGGAATCTGGATTGAGAGGGGTCAAGAAGGTTGTTGTCTTCAAGGAAGTTGGTAACCTGCTTGTTGACGGTCTTCTCTATGACTTTGGCAGGGAAGGGGAGGAGCGAGATGGGGCAGAAGTTCTTCAGGTCGCTTGGGTCAGCCGTAGGTTTCTTCAGTAGGGCGTTGACTTCAGCATGTTTCCAGCTCTCGGGGAAGGTGGCAGAAGAAAACGAGGAGTTGATGATGGTCTGGAGGTGCGGGGCGATGATGTAGTCGGCTTTATTGAAGATGAAGTGTGGGCAGGTGTCCGAGGGGGCATCGGAGTGGATTGAGTTCATGGTGGTTTTGGTCTCTTCTGTGTTGATGTGGGTCCAGGCGTTGAGGGTGATGGCTGGGGGTGTGGGTTCAGTGGTGGTCGGCTGTGTCTGGTGTCCGAAGCTGTCGTGTAGGTCGGTGATCTTACGATGGAAGAAGGTGGCGAGGGAGTTGCACAGGTCTTGTGAGGGCGTGATGGCGTTGGCGTTGGGGTTGGAGAGCTCTTTTACGATGTTGAAGAGTTCTCTGCTGTTGTGGCTGTTTTTGTCCAGTCTGTCTGTGAAGAAATTCCTTTTGGCTGCGCGGATCAGGTGGTGGTGTTCGCGGGTAGCGTTCTTGAGGGCAGTCATGTTGTCTGTGGTGTGGTCCTTACGCCAGGCTTTCTCGAGGGTACGACAAGTTTTCTTTGATTCCTTAAGGGTGTCAGAGAACCAGAGAGGTTTTTTGGTGTTGGACTGTCTTGGAAGGCGTCTGAGGGGAGCGAGGTTGTCTGCACAGTTGGTGATCCAGTTCGTGAGGCTGAGGGCTGCGTCGTTGGGGTCGGCGGAGAAGGTGGGTTGGTTGTCGATGAGCGTGGAGAAAAGCTGTTCTTCAGGGATTTTGTTCCACTGTGGACGAGGGATGGGTTGAGTGCGGAGGTGGCGAGTCTCGCGTCGGAAGGTGAAGTGGACACAACTGTGGTCGGTCCAGTGTAGAGCGGAGGCGTGGCTGAAGGAAACGTGTTTGCTGGCAGAGAAGATGGGGTCGAGCGTGTGTCCGGCGATGTGGGTGGGGGTGTTCACCAGTTGCTTGAGGCCGAGGTTGTCGAGGTTGTCGAGTAGGGCGGTGGTGTTGGGGTCGTTGTTCTGTTCTAGATGGAAGATGAGGTCGCCGAGGAGGATGTAGTCTGGCGAGGCGAGGGCGTGCGGGGAGATGAAGTCAGTGATGGAGTCGCTGAAGAGGGCACGCGGTCCGGGGGACGGTAGATGAGGGATCCTCTGAGGGTGGTCCTGGGGTCTGTGCGGATCTGGAAGTGCAGGTGTTCGGCGGCGAGGGGGGTGTCTTCGGTGGAGGTGGTGACACTGATGGAGTCTTTGAAGACAATGGCGATTCCTCCTCCTACTTGGTTGGTGCGGTATTTCCTGGAAATCTTGTAGCCTTCGGGGATGGCTGTGGCGATGTCGGGGGCCGAAGAGGCGTTCATCCAGGTCTCAGTGATGAAGGCGACGTCTGGGGCGGTGGAGTCCAGGAGGTCCCAGAGTTCAACGGCGTGCTTGTGAACGGATCGAGCGTTGATCAGGATGCATTTGAGGTGGTTGATGGCGCGTGGGCTGGTGGTCGTGGTTGTTTCGTGGTGGAAGGTAAGTTTGCATGTGTGACATGCAAAGGGTCCGTGGGTACGTTTCGGGTTGGCTTGGAAACAGGTACTGGAGCGCCCTGGGTTGAGGGCGTGGAGGGTGATGGGGGTGTAGCGGTGCAGCAGGGTTTGGGAGTGCTGAGGACCAGGGGTCGTGGCGCTGGGCGCGGACCAGACGCGGACGGGCGCAGACGGGCTTGCCTTTGGCGCGCGGTCGCGCAGCGGCCGCCATAAGAGGGAGGAGGGGGGGGAGGGGTCAGCTGGGGGTGGGGGACGGGAGTGTGGCGACGAATGGGAGCTGGGGGGGTGGGGGCGTGCAGGATGTGGCGGCGGGAAAGCGGAGGGAGGGGGGACAGGTAGAGGGGAGAAAAGATGGGGGAGGGGGGGGTTAAAGGTGGCGGGGAGTTTAGGAAGAAAGTTAGGAGGAAAGTTAGGAGGAAAGTTAGGAAGATAGGGGAGGGGGGTTATAGAGGTGGAGGTGGGTAAGAGGTAGAAGATAGATTAGGGTGAGGGTGAGAGATAGAGTGAAAGGATAGGAAGATAGGGGGGTTACAGAGGAGGTAGCGAGTGAGGGGGAAAGATAGAGAGATAGGTAGATAGAGCGATAGGTAGATGGGGGCGTTACATAGGGGGTGGCGAGTGAGGGAGGTCAGGGAGACGAGACAGGAGCAGGAGGGCAGACGCAGGAAGAACCAAGCAGAAGGTAAAAGAAGAAGAGGAGCAGAAGAGGGAAGAGCAGAAGACAGAAGATCACAGAAGAAGGTAAAGAAGAAGAGGAGCGGAAGATCAGAAGACAGAAGAACACAGAAGAAGGTAAAGAAGAAGAGGAGCGGAAGATCAGAAGACAGAAGAACACAGAAGAAGGTAAAGAAGAAGAGGAGCGGAAGATCAGAAGACAGAAGAACACAGAAGAAGGTAAAGAAGAAGAGGAGCGGACGATCAGAAGACAGAAGAACACAGAAGAAGGTAAAGAAGAAGAGGAGCGGAAGAGCAGAAGAGAGAAGAACACAGAAGAAGGTAAAGAAGAAGAGGAGCGACGAGGAGCAGAGGGAAGAGCCAAGAAGAGGGACACAGAAGAAGAAAGCACACGCAGGTCGCGGTGCAAAGGAGAGAGAAAGAAGCACACAGAAGAAGAACACAGATGAAGACAGAAAACGGGGAGCAGGAAAGCAAGAAGAGTACAGATGAAGAATACAGAAGAAGAGCACAGAGGAAGAACAGAGATGAAGAAAAGAAGCAGGAGAGGAGGTGAGTAGCGCGGGGCAGGGCGAGGGGCTGGGCGGTGGGGGGGGGGGTACTTACTGTGAATTTGGTGGGCTTGCTAGGAGGTCTCAGGAGCCTGGGCTGGTGGAGCTACAGTGGCAAGGGGAGCGACCTACCCTTGGGTCAAGGGTCGCTAACTCTGTAGCGCAGCGGCCGCCATAAGAGGGAGGAGGGGTCAGCTGGGGACGGGGGACGGGAGTGGGGCGATGAATGGGAGCTGGGGGGGCGGGGCGTGCAGGAGGTGGCGGCGGGAAAGCGGAGGGAGGGGGGACAGGTAGGGGGGAGAAAAGATGGGGGAGGGGGGGTTAAGGGTGGCGGGGAGTTTAGGAATAAAGTTAGGAGGAAAGTTAGGAGGAAAGTTAGGAAGATAGGGGGGGGGTTTAGAGGTGGAGGTGGGTGAGGGTGAGAGGTAGAAGATAGATTAGGGTGAGGGTGAGAGATAGAGTGAAAGGATAGGAAGATAGGGGGGGTTACAGAGGAGGTGGCGAGTGAGGGGGAAAGATAGAGAGATAGGTAGATAGAGCGATAGGTAGATGGGGGCGTTACAGAGGGGGTGGCGAGTGAGGGAGGTCAGGGAGACGAGACAGGAGCAGGAGGGCAGACGCGGGAAGAACCAAGCAGAAGGTAAAAGAAGAAGAGGAGCAGAAGAGGGAAGAGCAGAAGACAGAAGATCACAGAAGAAAGTAAAGAAGAAGAGGAGCGGAAGATCAGAAGACAGAAGAACACAGAAGAAGGTAAAGATGAAGAGGAGCGGAAGATCAGAAGACAGAAGAACACAGAAGAAGGTAAAGAAGAAGAGGAGCGGAAGATCAGAAGACAGAAGAACACAGAAGAAGGTAAAGAAGAAGAGGAGCGGAAGATCAGAAGACAGAAGAACACAGAAGAAGGTAAAGAAGAAGAGGAGCGGAAGAGCAGAAGAGAGAAGAACACAGAAGAAGGTAAAGAAGAAGAGGAGCGACGAGCAGCAGAGGGAAGAGCCAAGAAGAGGGACACAGAAGAAGAAAGCACACGCAGGTCGCGGTGCAAAGGAGAGAGAAAGAAGCACACAAAAGAAGAACACAGATGAAGACAGAAGACAGGGAGCAGGAAAGCAAGAAGAGTACAGGTGAAGAATACAGAAGAAGAGCACAGAGGAAGAACAGAGATGAAGAAAAGAAGCAGGAGAGGAGGTGAGTAGCGCTGGGCAGGGCGAGGGGCTGGGCGGTGGGGGGGTACTTACTGTGAATTCGCTGGGCTTGCTAGGAGGTCTCAGGAGCCTGGGCTGGTGGAGCTGCAGCGGCAGGGGGAGCAACCTACCCTTGGGTCAAGGGTCGCTAACTCTGTCGCGCAGCGGCCGCCATAAGAGGGAGGAGGGGGGGAGGGGTCAGCTGGGGGGCGGGGGACGGGAGTGGGGCGACAAATGGGAGCTGGGGGGGCGGGGCGTGCAGGAGGTGGCGGCGGGAAAGCGGAGGGAGGGGGGAAAGGTAGAGGGGAGAAAAGATGGGGGAGGGGGGTTAAGGGTGGCGGGGAGTTTAGAAAGAGTTAGGAGGAAAGTTAGGAGGAAAGTTAGGAAGATAGGGGAGGGGGTTATAGAGGTGGGTGAGGGTGAGAGGTAGAAGATAGATTAGGGTGAGGGTGAGAGATAGAGTGAAAGGATGGGAAGATAGGGGGGTTACAGAGGAGGTGGCGAGTGAGGGGTAAAGATAGAGAGATAGGTAGATAGAGCGATAGGTAGATGGGGGCGTTACAGAGGGGGTGGCGAGTGAGGGAGGTCAGGGAGACGAGACAGGAGCAGGAGGGCAGACGCGGGAAGAACCAAGCAGAATGTAAAAGAAGAAGAGGAGCAGAAGAGGGAAGAGCAGAAGACAGAAGATCACAGAAGAAGGTAAAGAAGAAGAGGAGCGGAAGATCAGAAGACAGAAGAACACAGAAGAAGGTAAAGAAGAAGTTGAGCGGAAGAGCAGAAGAGAGAAGAACACAGAAGAAGGTAAAGAAGAAGAGGAGCGACGAGCAGCAGAGGGAAGAGCCAAGAAGAGGGACACAGAAGAAGAAAGCACACGCAGGTCGCGGTGCAAAGGAGAGAGAAAGAAGCACACAGAAGAAGAACACAGATGAAGACAGAAGACGGGGAGCAGGAAAGCAAGAAGAGTACAGATGAAGAATACAGAAGAAGAGCACAGAGGAAGAACAGAGATGAAGAAAAGAAGCAGGAGAGGAGGTGAGTAGCGCCGGGCAGGGCGAGGGGCTGGGCGGTGGTGGGGGTACTTACTGTGAATTCGCTGGGCTTGCTAGGAGGTCTCAGGAGCCTGGGCTGGTGGAGCGGCAGAGGGAGCGACCTACCCTTGGGTCAAGGGTCACTAACTCTGTCGCGCAGCGGCCGCCATAAGAGGGAGGGGTCAGCTGGGGGCGGGGGACGGGAGTGGGGCGACGAATGGGAGCTGGGGGGGCGGGGGCGTGCAGGAGGTGGCGGCGGGAAAGCGGAGGGAGGGGGTACAGGTAGAGGGGAGAAAAGATGGGGGAGGGGGGTTAAGGGTGGCGGGGAGTTTAGGAAGAAAGTTAGGAGGAAAGTTAGGAGGAAAGTTAGGAAGATAGGGGAGGGGGGGTTATAGAGGTGGAGGTGGGTGAGGGTGAGAGGTAGAAGATAGATTAGTGTGAGGGTGAGAGATGGAGTGAAAGGATAGGAAGATAGGGGGGTTACAGAGGAGGTGGCTAGTGAGGGGGAAGATAGAGAGATAGGTAGATAGAGTGATAGGTAGATGGGGGCGTTACAGAGGGGGTGGCGAGTGAGGGAGGTCAGGGAGACGAGAAAGGAGCAGGAGGGCAGACGCGGGAAGAACCAAGCAGAATGTAAAAGAAGAAGAGGAGCAGAAGAGGGAAGAGCAGAAGACAGAAGATCACAGAAGAAGGTAAAGAAGAAGAGGAGCGGAAGATCAGAAGACAGAAGAACACAGAAGAAGGTAAAGAAGAAGAGGAGCGGAAGATCAGAAGACAGAAGAACACAGAAGAAGGTAAAGAAGAAGAGGAGCGGAAGATCAGAAGACAGAAGAACACAGAAGAAGGTAAAGAAGAAGAGGAGCGGAAGAGCAGAAGAGAGAAGAACACAGAAGAAGGTTAAGAAGAAGAGGAGCGACGAGCAGCAGAGGGAAGAGCCAAGAAGAGGGACACAGAAGAGGAAAGCACACGCAGGTCACGGTGCAAAGGAGAGAGAAAGAAGCACACAGAAGAAGAACACAGATGAAGACAGAAGACGGGGAGCAGGAAAGCAAGAAAAGTACAGATGAAGAATACAGAAGAAGAGCACAGAGGAAGAACAGAGATGAAGAAAAGAAGCAGGAGAGGAGGTGAGTAGCGCGGGGCAGGGTGAGGGGCTGGGGGGGGGGGTACTTACTGTGAATTCGCTGGGCTTGCTAGGAGGTCTCAGGAGCCTGGGCTGGTGGAGCTGAAGCGGCAGGGGGAGCGACCTACCCAGGGATTGTATAGGAGTCTTTCTTGGTCAGTGGCTAGTGCTGGTTGATTGCACAAATGTGGCAGCTTGCCCCCAGCTCCTGAGAATACATCTGAACCTGTGGGAAATCAGAAGAGAAAGACACCTGCTGTCTCTGACCTGTGTGGAGACTTGAATGGCTGGACCTGCGCCCACTTGTACCCAGGATGAACAAGTTGACTACAAGGGTCAGTTGGGTTACCTCCTGTGTGTGTACAGGAATAGCAAAAACTGCAAGTGACCTTTTCTCATGTGCACCCTGCCTGGACAGTGCTGGTGGCCTCTGCTGTCATGAATGCTGATCTCTAAAGTGCTGACCCTAAGGTCCTGGGAGCCTTAAGAGTGAACAAGGGGAACTGCTCTAACATGAAGAAAAAAGTTGGACCTTTAGACGACCAGGACTGAATACCAGAGCAATTCAACTGAGGAACAACATTGGAGGGCAATAAAATCAGGCTGGCTCTGCTGAGAACCTTTTGCTATCTACACATGAAGGCTTCAGTGGACTGTAGCAGCTAAATTATCCTGCAGCAGTGTGATCTGACAGGCTACAGCTTCAAGGGTTGTCTTGCTAGAGATTTTTGAGCTGCAAAAAGAATTAATGGCCTGATTTAGTGTTTGGCAGATGGGTTACTCCTTCAGAAATGTGACAGATATCCTGCCCATTTTGTTGTAATTGCATTATAATCTTGTTCACCTTGAATAAGGCAGATGGGACAGCCACCACATGTGTGATGGAGTATCATTTCACCAAACTCTAAATCTGATCAAGTCTTAACAAAGCAATTCTAACCGACAGAAGGTGCAAAATATGTCTCACCAAGAGAGCGGCAGCAGATTTTAAATTGTTGATTTTCCTTGTAAAGTCAATGGATTCAGCAGGAGATTTGCAAATGTTTATACAAAATCACAAAGTCTTTGTTGGAGACAGTCATCAAACTGTCCCTATTGTACACTATACACTTGCAGAAAAAAGTTATAAGACTGCTAATTAGATTAGGGGTTGTAGGCCCCAACTGTTACACTGATTAGCCTCAACTTTTTCCTAGGTCCTTGTCTACCACACCCATTTACATTATGCTTTTTCTTGGCACTTTGTAGCCTAAAATCTATAGTTGCCCTTATTGGAGTTTAATAATATTTGTCTCATTTTACTTATTAAATGTTAGAAAGTGTTTTAGGGATTTTTATTGCATGGTGTTTTGTCTGTCTGACTGTTTGGTAATGCTAAATATTTACAAAGTTTCTCTATGTTTAGCCTGGCGCTGTGTGCATAACCATAGCTACCAGTGGGTTTAGACTAGATGTATTTATTGAAACTGCGTGTTCCAATCAAGCTCCAGCCTGAGAAACGTTCATAACTGTGCATATCTTTGGGAGGAGGAAGGAAGAATGACTATCTTACCTCCATGCCTCTTAACAGTAATGAAAGTGAATATATTTGGGGAGGTTAAAATCACTATTTTAAATCCAATCCAACTGACAATGGACAAAGAACTTATACTAAGGGGGATGTCGACTTTGGTGCTACTAACACTGGGGAAAACACAAATATTTAGGGAGGACAGGTTTATTATTCTTACTCTAGTCCTGCTTACATTGAGGGAAGTAAATATATTTGACGACAGATGAGATTTACTATTCCTACTCCAAAATGACCAACACTGCAGAAAGTGAATACATTTGGGGGATCATAGTTACTATTCTAATACCACTTCTAATAAAAGTAGGGTGAGATTTATGATTTTAATTCCAGCCCTGTGGGCATTAGGAAAAGTGCATGTATTTTGTGAAGGAGCAAAATGTCAGAAAGTGTATATGTTTGTGGTGAGAGTTGTAATACTCTAACTGACAT
This sequence comes from Pleurodeles waltl, assembly GCF_031143425.1. Taxonomy (NCBI): domain Eukaryota; kingdom Metazoa; phylum Chordata; class Amphibia; order Caudata; family Salamandridae; genus Pleurodeles; species Pleurodeles waltl. The sequence continues at coordinate 788,827,932 of NC_090443.1, forward strand.
CCTACTAACATTGGTGCAAGTGTATATCCTTAGGGGGGTCCGTTTGTCCACTCTAACTCAGGTTCTACGAACAATGGCAGACATGCATATATTGTGGGGGGGGGGTGGCGGGGTTCAGATTTAGTATTCTAACACCACTTATACCAACATTTTGGGAAATGTGCATACATTTAAGGTGGTCAGATATTCGATTTTAACTTCAGGCCTAAGAACATTGGAGAAGTTAATCTATTTATGAGGGAGCAGATTTACCATTTTAGTTCTATTACTGATAACATTGGAGTACATTCATATGTTTGAGGGAAGGATCAGATTAATATTATAACACCAGTCCTCCTAGCAGCAGGGGAAATATATCTATTTGAGGGGATCTGGGAAGGTGAGATATGCTTTTCTAACTCCTTTTCTACTAACACTGGGAATGTCCACATGTCTGTGTGGATCAGATTTACTTTTCTGTCTCCTATGCCACTAACACTGAGGAAGGTATATAAATTTAGGATGGTCAAATACATGATTTTAGCTCTGGTCCTCAAACACCCGGAAAAAAATTAAGTATACATTTTATTTGAGGGGTGGTTACACTACTGACTCTTGTGCTACTAACACTGGGGAAAGCACAACTATTTATGGAGGACAGGTTTATTATTCTTACTCTAGTTCTCCTTATACTGAGGGAAGTGAATATATTTGGCAACATATTAGATTTACAATTCTAACTCCAAATCTACTGACACTGCAGAAAATGAATACATTTGGGGGATCATAGTTACTATTCTAATACCATGTCTAATAACAGTAGGGTGAGATTTATGATGTTTAACTCCAGCCTTGTGGACATTGGGAAAAGTGCATGTATTTTTTGAAGGAGCAAAATTTCATATTTACTGTTCTAACTCTTTTCCTGCTAACATTTGGGAAAGTGTAATATGTTTGTGATGAGAGATGTAATACTCTATCTCCCATCCTACTAACATTGGGATAAGTGTATATCCTTAAGGGGTCAATTTTTCTACTCTAAATAAGGTTCTACTAACAATGGCAGATATGCATATATTGTGGGGGGGTGTGGCAGGGTTCAGATTTAGTATTCTAACACCACTCATACCAACATTTGAGGAATGTGCATATATTTAAGGTGGTCACATTTGCAATTTTACCTCAAGGCCTAAGAACACTGAAGAAGTTCACATATTTTTTAGGGAACAGATTTACCATTTTAATTCAATTACTGATAACATTAGAGTTCATTCATATGTTTGAAGGAAGAGTCATATTATTGTTATAACTCCAGTCCTCCTAGCACTAGTGTAAGTTTATATATTTGGTGGGGAGGTGAGAATAATTATTTAAGTCTAATTCAACTAACATTGGAGAAAAGATATACCTCTAGTGGGCATAGTTACTATTTTAAATTCAGCCTTACTAACTCTGGGAAACATGCATATATTTGTGTAGGTAGCATTTACTATTCTAACACCTGTCCTACTAACACTGGAGAGTACACATATATTCGTCTGGGTCAAATGTACTATTCTAACTCAAGTCCTACCAACCTTGTGATCAATTTATCATTCTTGCTTAATTAGAACTAACAATAGGAATGTGCGAATAGTTGGGTGGGGGAGTCAGATTTACTATGATAATTCCAGTTTAACTAACTTTGGGAACTATTCATATATTTGGGTAGGTGGAATTTACTATGCTAACCCAATCCTAAAACACTGGGGAGCATGCATATTTTTGAAGGGGGAATATTTACTATTCTAACTCCTTTTTCACAAAGATTGAAGGAAATCCAAATGTTTTGGAGGTCTGAATTATAAATCTACAAAGTAATGAATCCAACTATGCTTACGTAATTTTATAATTTATTTTCACATTAAGAAATATCATGATATAATTTAAATAATGAAATGATTTATTAATTATTACTCTACTATCAAGTAAGATACATGTAAATTGAAAATCTCTCCTCATCCAATTCCCCAAAAAAACGCACAAACCAATAACAGATATATATGAAATATTTAAAAAAAAAACATACACATAACATGCTAACAATTAAAAACAAATATATAATTCAACAGGTATATTCCATGAATGCGCATATATTTAACTTAAAAAATATCTATCCAATCCCCCAATAGAACCCACTCCCTGAAAGAATACCTGACAAAACATGAACATATTAGAAAAAATTAATCTAAAACACATTAAATGAATAACTAATAACAATAGGGATCTAATTTTATACACATGTTTTACATTAACTAATATATCATTACAATAAAACACTTCCCAAACAATATGACAATAATTGTTGACCCCAAAAAATAATAATTTGTCCACTGAATTTCCAAAAACAGATCACCGTGTCCATAATCTCATGACTGCATAATAATTACCATTGTACTTAAGATCCTTAAATCACATGATCAGCAGGATCCTGATTGTGGTGCAAATACAGCTGACACTGGTTATGCGGCCTAGTTGTGAAAGGCAGACTGGTTGGCCTTCTCTCTAGCAGGAGAGTGGAGGAAGTAACAGTTTTTCCACTGATGGTGGAGGATGAGCCAGTTTCTTCTCAGGTCCTGTAGAAAATTTTAGACACAGAACTTCAGCACTGGGGTTTGTGGTTTTGCAGCATATACGTTTCTTGACTAAGTGCAGCCAAAAGAGCACAGACTCTTTAAGAAGGTTACAATTATTCCCTTCTTTCTACATGATGAATAGAAGGTCTGACAAATCTATGTCTAGGCACATGTGTCTCTCTAGAACAAGGCAAAACTCAGTAGTTAGTAGATCGTGACTTGTACACAAGCCTGACCGAAGCCTGCGCTCAATCGATGGGATCAGCTTCACCAAGAGTCTACCATGGTAGGCTGTAATATTATATACCTAAATGACTGCAGAACTCTATGAAGCTCCACAGCTACCTTTCACTGTTATGACCTGTATTGTAGAGGTAGAATGAACTTCCTTAGCCCTTTCCTGTCTCTTGACAAAAGTGACAGAAGGCAAAGCACTGGTGTCCCTCGTCTGTCTTAAAATGAGGAAGACAACAAACGTCTAGCTCTACCACTCTGCAAATATATGTATGTTATTATTCTAACTTTTCTTGTTGAAGGAGGGAATGGCTGGATATATTTGTGGTAGGACAAAGCTGTGCGGTGACTAGGGTTAAAGTGGTGCTCTTTGTTGGCCATGGTACCATACACAATAGCTCTGATGCCCAAATCACAGCTGTTTCGGACACTTGCAGTGCTGAGGAGCAGGTTGGTTTTTTGTCATAGGCATGTGCCAGTGCTCCTCAACCACCACAAAATCTTATTGAACCAGAGAGTGTGTTGCCAGATTAGAACAGTCATTTGTAATTGTCCCAATTGTCCTTGTTAAAGTGTCACTCTGGGGAAGGCCCAGAAGGCTGAATGCAGAAGTCTCCACTCTGAAGAGGCAATAAGTTGGCATGGTTGGCATGCCAGTCCACTCATGTTAAAAGAAGACCTGTGTGTGTGTGTGTGTGTGTGTGTGTGTGCCCCCAACCCGTGCTGGTACTGTAAAGCCATGAACCATTCAGGTGGTTGCATAGAGAAAAAGTCTGTAAGGAGATTTTATTTTCCCCTGGCCTGAAGTGAGCCCTACATGGTAAAAGGGATCAAAAACAATGACAATTAAACACCTTCATAAATATAGCAGTACAATGTCAGTACTACTATCCTATAATATATGGCTAGGTGTGTTCTAGGTTTACATCTATGATAACTGATAAAATCCCACTGAAAGAGAAACAGCCATCATCAAATTTCAACATATAAACACTGAAAAAATGCCTGCAGAAGCATGCACATTCAAAGAAGAAAAGTGAGAATGGATCATTTTTATTTTTTCCTGAAGGGACAAAAACAATGTAATTTTGTCATATAAAGTAGCAGAACGAGAGACGGGTGTAACATTGTTCTGCTTGAGTTTTAGTGTTAGGGACATCACAAAAATAGCTTCTTCTTCCTTTTGTGCCCTCCAGTTTTGTGTGTCTGAATTTAATTGTACAGGGTATAGAAGCATGCACTAGGCATGATCCAAGTATTTTATACACTGTAGATAATCTGTGAATATTAAAATCATATTTGATCTTTTGCATTATTCAATTATTTAACAGACTAGTGATTAGTTCTCATCCTGTTTAACATATTTTGGAAAACTAGGAAGAGGGTGACTGGCACACACTTGGATATAAATCGCCTTGTCTCTATGTCTCTTTAAGGATAAAGGCTTTGATTGAGTGTGTTGCCTGTACAACAGTGTGATGGCAATAGACATCACCTATTCATCTGCAAAGTCAGCCATAAGAATGTGGTGTTAGGGAGTATCATGGATGCTTCTGGTATGTTGTTTCCTTGGCAGTATGGTAGGATTTTTGATGTGAAAAACAGTCCTGCAAGAGTATTGTGCATAGAAGAATTGAGTAGGGAACTGAATATTTTTCCAACTATGGAAGATCACCTGGCATAACATAAATTTCACTCATTTTATGTTCCCTGGTGTGTGCCAACTTTACATTGCTGCAAGTACTGCAAGAAGTTAAGCAGTTGGTTGTATGAACTGACACTCCTGCCTAACCAAAGAGAGAATGCTTGGTGTGGTCCAGAATATGTCCAGTGGTCAGGGAATCAGATCCTGAGTTCTCTAAGTGACTGATCTCATAAATGGCAGCATAGGCATGAATAATTTGGCTTAGGTCATCTTCTAATCCGTCTATCTTTTTTCTTTCCTCTCTCTTTAGTGTTGTCATCCATATCATAATCAGGTCAGCATCCTTTTTCCTCTCCCTGCTCGAGCAATACTCCTTCCTTGTCTTTGTACCTTTTGTTTTCCTCCAATGTCGACTACCATCTGTCAGCTCCACTCTTCTTTGAGAAGTTCCATCCATATGCACTTTTCCACCTCATAACAACAGCAGACATGAAGAGAGCCTGTGAAAAGGGCAATGACAATCTAACAGATGAATGAGCAGTAAGTAAGAACCTTCAATATAAGATCCAAACAGTTCAGAATAGGGCTGGAATGTGGCTGGAATCACCAAATCTGCAAACAGAAAATTGCAGGAAGGTTTCACACACACTAACACATATGTACTCAATATCCACTCAAATTCATTATTTGTCATCTTTTCTTGTGTATATTTATTCTCAACATCTCAGAACTCTAATAGGGGTTTGTGAGAATTCTGTGTCTGAGGGCCCCAGGGGAACTCACTTACTGGACCCCGATTATACCAAGTGGGATCTTTCACTACTGGTATCCTGGGACTCCCATAAGGCCGACACTCAAACTGGGCCCCAAACACCCCTTTTTGCACTTGATTGACATAGTAACAAGCAAATTAGTCCTATGCTGTCTCAGGGAGATGCCAAGAGATAGAAATTCCAAACCTCAAAAAGACAACACATTGCACTCAATAAATACATTTTCAGTCAGGGCATTTTCTTTAAAAAATAAAACTGAACGCTACACATAAAATCACATAGATGCAAAAAATGGCAAATTGAAAAACTAATGGGCTCAACCTCCAAGATAGAAAAAAGGATGATATTGGTCAACTAACACCCATAGGCAAACTAGTCAGTATGAGAAACCTTTTTTAGTTTGTGCACCAGCAAATCTTAAACCGCAAAACCATTATATGCTAAGTTGCTTAGTGCCTGAACAGTTCCAGTCTTTAATACAAATATAATGATATTTAGCTTTTCATTAATAAAGAGAAAGACCTACAAACTGTGATGCACATGCAGTAATGAACATTACATTGAAATAACTTTCAACCAAGTTGCATAATAAATAAGGACCTGTAGATTAATGTGTACAACTTGCCATGGCACACAAAAACTCAGCTTTTTGAGAGAACGTAAGACCATAACCAGATTTTCCTATGATCACTGACTCCTTCACCTTCAGAGACGTGAAGCAATCTTTTTAAAATGTGACATGGGGTTTGTGGGTGATGCCCATAACTGATCCTGGGTGGCCCCAGACACATTCTAATGATGCTTGTGGTGCCTTTTCCCTTTTGTGGTACTACATCAGCCTATAATCATATTTTAGTACAGGACAGTGACTTCTGGGGTGCTCTTTTGTCCATAAAGCTTTTCTCTTTAGTAACACAGTGGGAGTGCTAGCTTCTACTATTTCTCTTTTACTTTCAGTTCAATTGAGCCCACTTCTGAGGGACCTCCTGTGCTAGAGCTCTATCCTTTTTGGACACAATGCACCTATTCTTTTGCGGCACACTAACACACACATTCAAGCAACAGTCCTTTAAACAGTGAAGCCTGGCTTTTTCTTGCCCCAATTTGCTGTCTCCATTCTCAGGAGGACAACCACAGCAAAGCCACGTCACACAGCTGAGTGTCAACATTGCCCAACCCCAATGTCCCACAGACTAAGTAGGCCTTATATGCTACTCTATAAGGAATGGCCCAGTTATTAACTGGTAAACTTCATTGCTCTGAGGGCAGGTTTTTCTTATCACAGTCCTTACAAATTGCAGCACAGCAGCCTTTTGAAAATAGACATGCTTGATGTCATGCACTCACCAGGTTCCAACCACGGAGATGATGCTGGGCTCCCAATCCAGGCTGAGGCAAAGAAACGGAAAAAAGTAACAACAAACTAATTTCATTCACTGCCCCCGAGGGGAAGGTAGGATGGGATAAAACAAGAAAAGCTGAACTTGTGACACTGGATCTTCTCTGCTGCCTTGCACTACTGCCTAGTAGGGTATGAACTTTCTGGGCCTCGTTACTTGTGATGCAGGTAAGGAGCCCTAGAAAGAAGAAGAAGCATTGTTTGCCAACAGTTCTTAGCCTTTTATGGTTTAGCAATTGTTTTACAAATACTATACACTTACGGGCTTTTTCATAACTGGAGTTTTCCCAACACTTCTAACAAAAGTCATAACATACAAAGGTCATATCAAAACTCAAATGTAAGTAAGTGCACTTGAAGCTTCTCCATATACTTAATACAACTAGTCAAGGAATACTGTAGAAAAAACTTCAGTTCAGGTATAATAAAGATTAGAGCTCTCCAAAGAAAAGAGTTGAAAGTGCTGGGCCTCTCTGAATGTTCAGGAATCATAGAATGTCTGATTTCGAAGGACCAACTCTCACCTTCAAGAAACACAATCTTAGTTTGACTAACTTAACTAAGGATTAGAGTTATTTAACTAGAATCCAAAGGAAGACAGGAGGGTGTGGTGCAAGAAACCCAAGAGGAGGCAGAATCACAGCCCATGAACAAAGGCACAAGAAGTGTTGTAGGAGACAGGATCACGGGATCAGCAGGAAGGCTTGGAAGGCTAGAGCGCTGAAGGTTTCAGGTGACTCACGAGTTGAGTGCAGGGCAGATGCTTGCGCAGAACTGGAATGAGACCAAGTGCTGATTCAGGTTCAGATGGGTTATTTATGCTGGAAGGGAGAGACTGTTCCAGAAGGCACATGTCTCACATGGAAAAGTGGAAAATTCCAAGTAAGCCTGGGGAAGAGCATGTGTCACCAAAAATGGATATGAACCCTTGCAAGTGGTATGTGCAAGACTAAACAAGCAACAGTACAGGTGTTTCAAGGGTCCAAGAGCTCAGGGAGGGGGACCATGGATTTCACAAGACAGAGAGGTGCCATAGGGGCAGTGTTACATGAGCCCAGTGTGTAAAACTCACAGCACAGAGGGCACAAGAGGGGTTTGCGACAGTTCCTCCCCCACAAGGAAAGACCTATGGGACATTGTGTGTGTGGCAGGCAAGAAATTATCGAATCAGTCAACATTGCTACCTGGTTCCTAAGACTGTTCTTCAGGACCATACCCTTTTGAATTGATTAGGTAAAATAAATGACCATTAAAACATTTTAAATCAAGGTTGTCTGAACTTCAAACTCCGGGAGACCATCAAGGGTAAACGGTGGAAAAGGTGGAAGAGGAAAAGAGGGACAGGTTTGAGGATGATATGGAAGGGAGGCTTTCCCCCTTAAAAATTATGCAAGTTTGACAGCCAAATTCACAAGCTTTCTGAAAAATGACTTTCGCTTGTCGTGCTAAGTCTGACTAGAATCAAAATGTTAACACCTGGGTGTTAAAATGACTCTTTGGCACAGGTACATAAGGAGAACACATCCAAAACACTCTTGCAACCTGGAGGACAACAAGGATTTGCTACTACTATAGCTTGGGGAGCCAAGAAGACCACCACAACCCTCACCATTACCACCACATCCACCAACACCATCACAATCACCACCACCCCCACCACATAGGCAGAGACCAGGGTGACCAACACACCACCTCTGACTAAACTCTTGGCCGTGCTACATATGCTTGTGAAGGCCACCTTCTAGACCACTGCAGCTTTACTGGCATGAGAATCGCAGCAATACCTGTCAGCATACCTCCCCTCTGTCCTGGATGCCATCATCCACCTCCCACTCTGCCACATCCTCTTCCCTAATACCCAGCAACTGCAGCAGGAAATAAAACAAGGCTTCTATGCCACTGCTGGATTTTCACATGTGCTCGGTACCCTGGTATTCACACATGTGCAACTTGTTCCTCCTGCTGCAACTGAACACTTACATAGGAACTGGAAATATACCCGCTTAATGAATGTACAGACCATTATTGATCATCGTGGGGTGATCCTGAATGTGGTGGCTGTTGGACTTTTTTTCTTATGCAGGGTCATCCCAAATCTTTTTGCCTCCTGCCTCCTATTTTTTCTGACCTGTTTTTGTTGGCTTTTGAACTCTGAGCACTTTACCACTGCTAACCAGTGCTAAAGTGCATATGATCTCAGTGTAATTTGTATTGTTGATTGGATTTCCATGATTGGCATATTTGATTTACTGTTAAGTCCCTAGTACAGTGCACTAGAGGTGCCAAGGGGCTGTAAATCAAATTATACTAGTGGGCCTGCAGCACTGGCTGTGCCACCCACATTAGTAGCCCTATAAATGTGGCTTAGACCTGCCACTGCAGTGTCTGTGAGTGCAGATTTTATCTGTCAATTCGACTTGGCAAGTGTACCCACTTGCCAGGCCTAAACCTTCCCTTTTCTTATATGTAAGACGCCCCTAAGGTAGACCCTAGGTAGTCCCATGGGCAGGGTGCAGGGTATGTTTAACACCTTCGCTGCCAGGCCTTTTCCCCCTCAGATGCCAAGCCTTTTTTTGGCTGTTTGGGGCAGTTCGTGCTTAGGCACTCATAACTTTTTGTCCACATAAGCTATCCATACCAAATGTGCGTCCTTTTTTCCAACACCCTAGGGATTCTAGAGGTCCCCAGTCTTTGTGGGCTCCCCTGAAGGAGACCCAGTAATTAGGCAAAATACCGCAAAAATTAAATTTTTTTCAAAAAATAGGCAAAAAGGGCTGCAGAAGAAGGCTTGTGGTTTTTGTCCCTGCAAATGGTATCAACAAAGGGTTTGCAGTGCTAAAATCACCATGTTCCCAGCTTTCAGGAACAGGCAGACTAGAATCAGAAAACCCAATTTTTCCACACAATTTTGGCATTTACTGGGACATACCCCATTTTTACTATTTTTGTGCTTTCAGCCTCCTTCCAGTTAGTGACAGAAATGGGTGTGAAACTAATGCTGGGTCCCAGAAAGCTAAACGTGTCTGAAAAGTAGACAAAGTTTTACAGGGCATTTCTCAAATAGACGTCTTTTTTACACACTGCTGTGCATTTGGAAGGAATAAATGTAGAGAAAAACAAGGGGCAATAACACTTGTTTTGCTATTCTGTGTTCCCCCAAGTTTCCCGATAAAAATGGTACCTCACTTGCATGGGTAGGCCTAATGCTCGCAACAGGAAACGCAACATGGACACATCACAGTTTTACATTGAAATCTCACATGCCTAGCTGGAGATTTTGGCCTCTAGCTCAGCTGGCACCTAGGGCAACCTACCAAACCTGCGCATTTTTTTAAACTAGACACGTAGGGGAATCCACGTTGTGGCGACTTGTGGGGATTTCAACAGGTTCTGTTACCCAGAATCCTTTGCAAACCTCACAATTTGGCCCAAAAACACTTTTTTCTCACATTTCGATGACAGAAAGTTTAGGAATCCGAGAGGAGCCTCAAATTTCCTTCCACCCAGCATTCCCCGAAGTCTCCTTATAACAATGGTACCTCACTTGTGTGGGTAGGCCTAACGCCCACGACAGGAAATGTCCCAAAACACAACATGGACACATCACATTCTCCCAAAGAAAACAGACAGTTTTTTTGCAAAATGCCTAGCTGTGGATTTTGGCCTCTAAGTCAGCCGGCACCTAATAAACCTACCAAACCTATGCATGTTTGAAAACTAGACACCTAGGGGAATCCAAGATGGGTTGACTTGTGGGGCTCTCACCAGGTTCTGTTACCAATCCTTTGCAACCCTCAAAATGTGGTAAAAAAAACACTTTTTCCTCTCATTTCGGTGACAGAAGGTTCTGGAACCTGACAGGAGCCACAAATTCCCTCCCACCCAGTGTTCTGCCAAGTCTCCCGATACAAATGGTACCTCACTTGTGTGGGTAGGCCTAGCGCCAGAGACAGGAAATGCCCCAAAACACAACGTGGACTCATCACATTTTCCCAAAGAAAACAAAGCTGTTTTTTGCAAAGTGCCTAGCTGTGGATTTTGGCCTCTAGCTCAGCCACCACCTAGGGTAACCTACCAAACCTGTGCATTTTTGAAAACTAGACACCTAGGGGAATCAAAAATGGGGTGACTTGTGGGGCTCTCACCAGGTTCTGTTACCCACAATCCTTTCCAAACCTGAAAAATTGGCCAAAAAAACACTTTTTCCTCTCATTTCGGTGACAGAAAGTTCTGGAATCTGAGAGAAGCCACAAATTTCCTTCCACCCAGTGTTCCCCCAAGTCTCCTGATAAAAATGGTGCCTCACTTGTGTGGGTAGGCCTAGCGCCCGCGACACAAATTGCCCCAAATCACAACCTGGACACATCACACTTTCCCAAAGAAAACAGAGCTATTTTTGCACAGTGTCTAGCTGTGGAGTTTGGCCTTTAGCTCAGCCAGCACCTAGGGAAACCTACCAAACCTGTTCATTTTTTAAAACTAGACACCTAGAGGAATCAAACATGGGGTGACTTGTGGGTCTCTCACCAGGTTCTGTTACCTACAATCCTTTGCAAACCTCAAAAATTGGCCCAAAAAACACTTTTTCCTCTCATTTCGGTGACAGAAAGTTCTGGAATCTGCGAAGAGCCACAAGTTTCCTTCCACCCAGTGTTCCCCCAAGTCTCCTGATCAAAATGGTGCCTCACTTGTGTGGGTAGGCCTAGCACCCGGGACACGAAATGCCCCAAATCACAACCTGGACACATCACATTTTCCCCCAAAAAACAGAGCTTTTTTTGCACAGTGCCTAGCTGTGGAGTTTGGCCTCTAGCTCAGCCAGCACCTAGGGAAACCTACCAAACCTGTTCATTTTTTAAAACTAGATACCTAGGGGAATCAAAGATGGGGTGACTTGTGGGGCCCTCACCAGGTTCTGTTACCCAGAATCCTTTGCAAACCTCAAAATTTAGCCAAAAAAACATTTTCCCTCACATTTCAGTGACAGAAAGTTCTGGAATCTGAGAGGAGCCACAAATTTCCTTCCACCTAGCGGTCCCCTCAGTCTCCTGATAACAATGGTACCTCACTTGTGTGGGTAGGCCTAGCGCCCACAACAGGAAATGTCCCAAAACACAACATGGACACATCACATTCTCCCAAAGAAAACAGACCTGTTTTTTGCAAAATGCCTAGCTGTGGATTTTGGCCTCTAGCCCAGCTGGCACCTAATAAACCTACCAAACCTATGCATGTTTGAAAACTAGACACCTAGGGGAATCCAAGATGGGGTGACTTGTGGGGCTCTCACCAGGTTCAGTTACCAATCCTTTGCAACCCTCAAAATGTGGTAAAAAAACACTTTTTCCTCTCATTTCGGTGACAGAAGGTTCTGGAACCCGACAGGAGCCACAAATTCCCTCCCACCCAGTGTTCCGCCAAGTCTCCCGATAAAAATGGTACCTCACTTGTGTGGGTAGGCCTAGTGCCCGCAACACGAAATGCCCCAAATCACAACCTGGACACATCACACTTTCCCAACGAAAACAGAGCTATTTTTGCACAGAGTCTAGCTGTGGAGTTTGGCCTCTAGCTCAGCCAGCACCTAGGGAAACCTACCAAACCTGTTCATTTTTTAAAACTAGACACCTAGGGGAATCAAAGATGGGGTGACTTGTGGGGCCCTCACCAGTTTCTGTTACCCAGAATTCTTTGCAAACCTCAAAAATTGGCCAAAAAAAACTTTTTCCTCTCATTTCGGTGACAGAAAGTTCTGGAATCTGAGAGGAGCCACACATTTCCTTCCACCTAGCGGTCCCCTCAGTCTCCTGATAAAAATGGTACCTCACTTGTGTGGGTAGGCCTAGCGCCTGCGACAGGAAATGCCCCAAAACACAACCCGGACACATCACATTTTCCCAAAGAAAACAGACCTCTTTTTTGCAAAGTGCCTAGCTGTGGATGTTGGCCTCTAAGTCAGCCGGCACCTAGGAAAACCTAACAAACCTGCATATTTTTGAAAACTAGACACGTAGGGGAATCCAATTTGGGGTGACTTGTGGGGCTTTCACCAGGTTCTGTTACACAGAATCCTTTGCAAACCTCAACATTTGGCCCAAAAATACTTTTTCCTCACATTTCTGTGACAGAAAGTTCTGGAATCTGAGAGGATCCACAATCTTTCTGATAAAAATGGTACCTCAAATGTGCGGGTAGGCCTAGTGCCCGTGAAAGGAAATGCCCCACAACACCATCTGGACACATCAAAATGATCAAATACAAAACTACCTGTTTTTGTGGGGGGGCACCTGCGTTTTTTTTGTCCTGGGCACAGCAGCCATCTTGGAAACCTACCAAACCCAGACATTTCTGAAAACTAGACACCGAGGGAGTCCAGGGAGGTGAGACTTGCGTGGATTCCCCAATGTTTTTACCCAGAATGCTCAGCAAACTTCAAATTTAGCTAACAAATCACATTTTCCCACATTTCTGTTTGGGGTCACTGCACCAGGACAAACTTCCTACCACCTAACGTTCCTCTCAGTCTCCTGGTAAAAATGATACCTCACTTGTGTAGGTGGGCCAAGTGCCTGTGACAGGGAACAGCCAAAAACATGTCAAAATTGAGGGGGAAACAAAGCGGGTCCAAAAGGGCAGTTTGAAAAAAAAAAACCGATTTCAGGCTGACAAGTGCAGCAGAATTTTTATCGGTATAGATGAGGCAATGCTAGGTGGTAGGAATTTTGTTGATTCCTGCAGTTTCCGGAAGGTTCCATCACAAAAATGTGGGAAAAATGTGTGATTTGCAGCTAAGTTGGAGGTTTGCAGGGCATTGTGGGTAAGAAAATGGTGTGGGGTGCATGTGAAGCACACCACCCTGGAATCACCCAGATGTTTAGTTTTCAGATGTGTCTAGGTCTTGTGGATTTTTCTACATGGCAGTGTCCCAAAGTCCAAAAAGTGCAGCCCTCACCATTCCAAGCGGGACGATTTTGAGAGTTAGCCAGGCTCTCATGGTCCAAATGTAAAATCAAAACTCAAAATAATCAAATGTCCTCTTGCTTGCCATGGGATAAGATGTTTTAGGGAGCAGGGGTAGAGCTGAAAGACTGTTACCCCCTTCAGTTGGGGTGGGGGCATAACCAGGTCCATACAGGTTGGTAGTCACTACCCGACTATTGTTTTTCTTTTTTGTTTAAATTCCCTGGCATCTAGAAGACTTTCTGCCCCCAACCAGGGTGTGGATTGGGGGTAATTGCCCCATCTGCCCACTGGTGGGCAGAACAACCTTGGCCCCATTTATTTGAGGTGGGGGTATGGCCATCCTCTTATTTTGAAAAAAAAAAAACTTTCCTAGTCTCTGGTGGGCTTTCTACCCTGGACCTTCCAAAATTAGGCTGATCTGCCCCCAAGGGGGGCAGAAATGGCCAACAGTAATGAAGCCCATGGGGCTGCTCCCCCAAACAAAACACACACATACACACACACCAATCCCTGGTGCCTAAGTGGTTTCTGCCCCCCGGGGCCGATCAGCCCAATAGACATAGGCCGATCTGCCCCGAAGGGGAGCAGAAATGGCCTAAAATAATATTGGCCCCACAGGGGAGTGACCCTTGTCTAAGGGGTCGCTCCCCTTGTGTGAATTTGGTTCAAAACAAAAATCCACAGTGCCTAGTGGTTTCTGCCCAGCTTAATACAAATAGGCTGATCTGCCCCCAAAGGGGGCAGAAATGGCCTAAAATTAATTTGCCCCCCCTTGCATGAAATTGATGCAAAAAAATTCAAATCCCTGGTGTCTACTGGTTTCTGCCCCCTTTGGGGGCAGATTGGTCTAACAAAAATAGACCGATCTTCCCCCAAGGGGGGCAGAAATGGCCTAAATACAATTTGCCTCCCCAGGGGAGCGACCTTTGCCTAAGGGGTCACTCCTCATATATAAAAAACAAAAGTAAACATAAACAATAATATATCCCTGGTGTCTAGGGGTTTCTACTCATCATAGGCCGATCTGCCCCCGGGGAGCAGAAAAGGCCTAAAAATATTTTGCCCTCCTGTGGAGCGGCCCTTGCCTAAGGGACCACCCCCTTATGCGTAAGTATAAAAAAAACAAAAAAAACCCTGGTGTCTAGTGGTTTCTAATTATATGAGGCCGATCTGCCCACGGGGGGGGGGCACAAATGGCCTAAAAATAATTTGGCTCCCTGGGGAGAGACCCATGGCTAAGGGGACACTCCCCACATATAAAAAAAATAAAAATTATCCCTGGTGTCTAGGGGGTTTCTGCCCCTCCTGTAGGCAGATCGGCCTTATTATAGGCCGCATCGCGATCAGGCAGCAGAACTGCTTGCAGAGACATGAATGGAAAGGAAAGGCCATTCCTTTCCTTTCATGTCTCTGTCGGCCCCCTCCTCCCGAGCGGAAGAGAAATGCTGCACCAAGAACGGGGATCTCTACCTTTCATATTCAGTTTGGTGATCGATTTCCCATCACCTCTCACATTACATGTAACAGCAATTACGTAATTTACATGATCATTTGCAAGTGCAGCAAATACTATGTAGGCAGCACTATCAGATCCCTCAAAATAAGAATGAGCGAACACTATCGAGCAGTGAGACAAAATGACAGTCGGTATCCTGTGGCAATACACATCAATCAATGCCCGGCCGAGGGCCTAACCAAAAGCTTTGAATTTTATGGGTTTGAGAATATATCCAAAGACCCACGAGGAGGGAATAGAGAATTACACCTTAGAAGACGTGAATCTACTTGGATCCTCAAATTAAGAGCAGTGGAGGAAGGTCTTAACACAAATTATGAAATGGAGTACTTCCTAGGTGATTAATGTTACTATCATAATAACGTATAAATTGTACACTGTATGTCCAAATATGAACTTAATCATTACTGTCAAACTCTATCAACATAGTATACAACACTACCTAATATGGAAGAATGAGCCCAGTTTAATTCTGGTGCTAAGATGGTGAACTCTGTTCAAATGTGAAGTGTTACTATTATTACAGTATTTACATTACATATGAATTCACACCTTATTGAATGATGATCACGTGAAACGAATAATTAGGACTATGACTACTTAGGATTACTTGGCTGATTATACTTTGTTTTTACTATTTTGTATCATCTCTTATTCTTGGGACCCTTCGAACAAATAACTTCTAAGTTACATATTTCTCCTCATCGATTAAAAGAAGGACCAAATAAACATACTGCCCATCATGCCGAAGAATTTTATACACACTCCTGAGACCTCACTCTGTGTCGTGTGACACCTTATTTGGTGTCTTTCTCTCAATTTTGTAAGCGCCTAAGGCTGTTCGCATTAATTAATGCATAGCAATTTCAAGATGGCAACCATTTTTTCTTTTAACACTCTGTCCTTTTTCTGTTTCGGGACAGCCAATGATTCTCATCATCGATTAAAAGAAGGGCCAAACAAACATACTGCCCGTCATGCCGAAGAATTTTATACACACTCCTGAGACCTTACTCTGTGTTGTGTAAGACCTTATTTGGTGTCTTTCTATCAATTTTTGTAAGCACCTAGTATTATTCGCATTAGATAATGCTTAGCAAATTCATCCACCCAGTTGGACACTGTCTTTTAGTTGTGTCTCTCACACTCCAAGATGGCGCCCACTTTTTCTTTCAACACTCTGTCCTTTTTCTATTTCGGACCAGCTGATGATTCTCATCATCGAATAAAAGAAGGACCAAACAAACATACTGCCCGTCATGCCGAAGAATTTTATACACACTCCTGAGACCTTACTCTGTGTTGTGTAAGACCTTATTTGGTGTCTTTCTATCAATTTTTGTAAGCACCTAATATTATTCGCATTAGATAATGCTTAGCAAATTCATCCACCCAGTTGGACACTGTCTTTTAGTTGTGTCTCTCACACTCCAAGATGGCGCCCACTTTTTCTTTCAACACTCTGTCCTTTTTCTATTTCGGACCAGCTGATGATTCTCATCATCGAATAAAAGAAGGACCAAACAAACATACTGCCCGTAATGCCGAGGAGTTTCACACACACTCCTGAGACCTTACTCTGTGTCTCTTCTATACCTTATACCTCTAGGTAAGTGACATTAATGTTAACTTATGTATTTTGCACTTTATTAGAGGGGGCTGAGTCTGGTTGCTCAACTTAGAAGCAACATGTGATTATAATCTTTGTTACATCGGTTTTAGATGAGGCAGAGGGCTTACACGTCCTTTTTCTCTACATACACGCCAGCTTAACTATCGGGGAGCAAGACACAGCGCCCCCACACAAGAATTTGCCCAAAAGAACTGTTTTGTTTATAGGTACATGACCTTTTACTTTTAGATTTATGCCATATTGCTTATGCTTGTCGCTACTTACTTAGTATAGCAATCTTCTCTTCTAGATCGCACCGTAAAAGATTTTGGATCCATACGTGCTGACTTATTTGTACTCCCTCACGAAGACTCGGGGATAATAGTGTTTTGCCCCATCAGGTGATTCCCACTACTCTTTCTCTATTGGTACGTGATAGTCCTTTTGTTAGTTCCTTTTAAATTCAGTGTACTCATTATCTTCCTCCTAATGACTTACAATCATTTTATTTCAGATCGTACATTATCTTGAAGAGTTTTACTTGATTAGGATAAGCCATCTATTCATGTTAACACCTTACTTATATTTTGGTACGTTTTCCTTTATTCAAACACACTTGCGAATGCTTAATGTAGCACACTCACTTACCAATTTCCTAGGTGTTATGACGCCTTTCTGTTTCATTTTTTCCTAATGACACCCTGTCATCAAGAGTATATTTCTCAACCTTAGTTTCCGTTTCTCATCGCCACATATCTAGTGGGAGTCTTTATCCCTATTTCTAATTCTCAATTTCTACTTTGTTTCACGTGCACATCAAACTTTTGGTGATATTTATAATAATAACAAGTTTATCACTTGTGGTAAACTGTAATCACAGTTTTTTCTCTGTGGCTCCGTTTGGTAATGTCACTTGATGATTTTAGACACTCATGTGGTACTGGTGAAGGACTTGGCCACGATTTTAGTGCCAGGTATTAATTTTCCATAATCATGTATAACTACAGATTATGACCAAGCTCATTATTATGTTTCTTACAGCCCTGAGGAAGTCAATGAGATTAATTTCTCGGAGATGAAACACGTGTTGGCTGTTGAATGTTGTTGTGCTGACCACATATGGAATCTTTCTGATGTGATGTACATATATGAAAACCTCGCACAAGAATAAAGACACTGAACTTTAACTCTGTTTGGATTATATATTGATTTTCCGAAGACTAAGAACCTAACTGTACAGACTCTTATCTTCTTTCATACGAGTGCCCTGGCCTTTTGAATCACAACATGTCACTTAGTTGGGATGTGTGAGTGCATACTGTGTGGATGGCATCATGTCAACTGTCATAGACAATGTAGGACAATCAAGAGCATGGACACACATAATGTATGGCAACACCAACATCTAGGTATGACCATGGACCTATACATGTGTCTTAGTCAGCAATGTCTGACATGTCACCAACAATCTAAGCTGGACCTACAAAAAAGATTCACATTCTGTCTCACCACACATATATTATGAACACAAAACATTGAGAGGACTTGAGTAATGGGAGTAGGCCACCATCAAAATCTGCTGCAGAAATATGACAGTCAGGAAGTTGAATTGCATGTATCTGCCCATGCACTGCATTTGACATAACATACAGTGAGTGTACAGGTCCCTGAAATGGCAGTACACTGATATCACTGACATACCATGTGGTCATAATTGGAAAAAGTGCAAACCAATAGAAATAACACACCTGGCCAGGATGTATGCAAACACAGTAATCCAAAACAATGACATTGTTTCTTTTCTTTTATATTTCAGCTGACCAAGGATATGGCATCCAACAGTGGGTCATGACAACGTTTGAACACAAACAAACAGAGGCAGAAAAGACTACAACCAGATGCATAGTTGTACGAGAAACATCATCGAATGGACATTTGGCCTACTTAAGGGCTGGTCCTGCTGCCTGGACGGTTCGGGTGGGAGACTCTTGTATCCTCTTCCCCCTTGGTATGCAAGATGATATTAGCCTCTGCAATTCTGCACAATATTTGTGTCAGGACAAATGTCCCCTGGGATGAAGACCTGGAAGCACCAAGGGAAGAGGAGGAGGATGAGCCAACACATAATTCTGACCTCCAGAACACTGCTGCAGGTGCACGGAGACATGCCCACATCATGTAAAACATTTTTAGTTGAGCATATGTGACTGAAGGCATGACTGTCAAACATGTCAATAAATTAGTTAAATTAACATACGTCTTGAAGTGTTTGTCACAGTCCCAGTTAAAACAAACACACCCACATCCAGGAAACCATAAGTAGGTCACAACAGTTGTCAATCAAGTGTGAACACTGCCATCATCCTCAAAGTACCAGACACAGCGCACTGATCTCTGAAAAGTGTAGTGTGTAATATATTCAATGCCTGTGGAACAAACATGTTGAACTGAAAACACTCATACCTCACAATGAATTGTTGGTACAAAAGGAAAACTGATAGATATGAATCACTGTGTGATGCATTAGGCCTAAACTGTATGCTAAGGTCTTTAATAAATAGTCATAAACTGCAACAGTGGATCAGTGACAACTAGTAAGTGTATGTTAGAAATTGAGTCTCTGGTTGGCAGTCAATTTGCACTATATCTGAACAGGGACCCCCACTCTAGCCAGGGCAATGGAGACGCACACTGTGATAACCCCTGCTAACCCCCTCTTATAGC
The DNA here is from genome assembly GCF_031143425.1 of Pleurodeles waltl. Lineage (NCBI taxonomy): Eukaryota > Metazoa > Chordata > Amphibia > Caudata > Salamandridae > Pleurodeles > Pleurodeles waltl. The sequence goes on from NC_090443.1 coordinate 788,847,392, forward strand.
TTGGCACATGCAGTCAGGCTTATCTCAAAGGCAATGTGTAAAGTATTTGACCCGAACACACAGTAATACAGTGAAAACACTACAAAATGGACAACACCAGTTTAGAAAAAAAATCCAATATTTATTTAAATCAAACAAGATGAAAATGACAAAAATCCAATATACACAAGTAAACTTATGAATGTTTAAAATAAAAGATTCTTACTCCATAGAAAACAATGGAAACGTTGTTACGCAAAGTTCCTGGTTTGCTTGAAAAATAAAGCCACATGGGCGAGTGTGCATCGGAAAAGTCAGCGACGAGTCAATTCCTTACTCGTAAGTGAGACCTTGCTTCATTTCTTCTCTGGTCGGGTAGGCAAAGCATTGTTTTTCACTCATGCAAGAGAGCAATGCGTCAATTTCCAGACGGGGCACCTAGTATCCGCGCAGGTTCACATTGATATTAACGCCCAGCAATGATGTGTGCAAAATCCAGCCGCACAGTGATGGAAAACCAAGCTGCATGGGGTTTGCATCATTTTCAGCAGCCGCAAGCATGTGTTTTGTCGTTTCTCCAGCCACTATGCAAGTGATGCGTCAATTTCCCAGCCGCAATGCAGGTGCTGCATCGATTTCAGCAGCGAGGTGGGTAGCTCACCGTTTCTACAGCCACGTTTCAGGTGGTGTGTCCAAATTTTCCCACATGACTCCCTGTGCATGGATTTCCGTCCTTGTTCTACCAGCATCACCTTTCAAGGACCCAAGGACTGGATAGGGCACCACTTGGCAGAGACTTCAAAACAGGAGGCAAGATCAGTCCAAGCCCTTTGAGATTCTTCAGAAGTGGGAATATACCACAAAGTCCAGTCTTTGCCCCTTCCTCAGGCAGAAGCAGCAACTGCAAGATAGCCCAACAAAGCACAGTCACAGGCAGGGGCAGCACTTCTCCTCAGTTCTTCTCTTGGCAGAGGTTCCTCTTGGTTCCAAAAACAATTCTTAAAATCTAGGGTTTTGGGTCCACTACTTATGCCCATTTCTGCCATTGAAGTAGGCAAACTTCAAAGGAAAGTCTCTGTTGTTTACAAGATCCTGCCTTGACCAGGCCTGGTTCCAGTCACACACCAGGGGGTTGGAAACTACATTGTGTGAGGGCAGGCATAGCCCTTTTAGGTGTAAGTGACCACTACTCCCTCCACTCCAGCCCAGATGGCTCATCAGAAAACACAGGCTACAACCCAGCTCCCTTTGTGTCACTGTCTAGTGGAGATTCACAAACGCCCAACTGTCAGTCTGGCCCAGGCAGGGAATACACAAGCAGGCAGAGTCACAGAATGTTTTAAGCAACAAAATGTCCACGTTCTAAAAGTGACATTTTCAAACAGACAATTTCAAAACCAACTTTGCCAAAATATGTATTTTTAAATTGTGAGTTCAGAGACCCCAAACTCCCCATCCCTATCTGTTCTCAAAAGGAAACTACACTTTAAGGATATTTAAAGGCAGCCCCCATGTTAACCTATGAGAGGGATTGGCCTTGCAACAGGGAAAAATAAATTTGGCAGTATTTCACTGTTAGGACATATAAAACACATCAGTATATGTCCCACCTTTAATATACACTGCACCCTGCCCATGGGGCTACCTAGGCCCTACCTTACTTATATAAAAAGGGAAGGTTTGGGCCAATCAGGAATAAACCAATCAACAACAAAATTTACATGGAAGGAATATGCACTTTAGCACTGATTAGCAGTGGTAAAGTGCTCAGAGTGCTAAAGCCAACACAAACTGGTCAGAAAATTAGAAGAAAGGAGGCAAAAGGTTTGAGGATGATCCTGAAAAAGGGCTAGGTCCAAAACCCCCTCACCGCAGCCATCCTTGAACTATGGTGCAAGGGTTGCTGCATTAGCGTACTGCAGCATATTTAGTGCCGGTGTAGAGGGAAACACAGGGGTGCGCCGTATTTTAGTAAATAGGCACATCCCTGCATTTTGAAAATGACGGTGTGCTATGCTGCCAAATTTGACACAGCGGCGTACACCGTCATTTTCTGTTAAATCTGGCCCTAATTTTGAGAATTTTGGGAAGCGGCACCTTAAGCAAGGGTTGCTCCCTTTAAAGGGAAATGTATTTTGGGAGTTTCAGCCCCCCTTCGGGCAGATCGACCATTTTTTAGGCCCATCTGCCCTCAAGAGGGCAGAAATTCACTAGGCCACATGGGAATTCAATTTTGGTGATTGTTTGGAGCGACACCTTGGGCAAGGGTCACTCCTTTTAGACAGCACATATTTTGGCAGTTTCTGCCCCCTTGGGGGCAGATCAGCCTCTTTTTTAGGCCCATCTGTTCCAGCAACCATTAGACACCAGAGATTTCTATATGAGTATGAATATTGCGTTTGGGGAGCAGCCCCTTGGGAAGGTTGTTTCTGCCCCTCTTGGGGGTGGATCGGCCTTATGCTTCTAGGTCTGTCTGCCCCCCAGGGGGGGCAGAAGCCAGTAAACACAAGGGATGTTTCATTCAATATGTTGTTGTTGTTGTGGGGAGGGGCCCTTTGGGCAATGGTAGCTTCACTTTAGGGATTGAGGGGCACTGACGGTAAATGCTGCTTTCCGCCGTGCAGAAGACCGCCAACACACCGCCGCGGCTGCGGAATTCCGCCACAGCTATTACGACCCACAGCTCGCAATCTGCCAAAATCTAGACACCGACACAAGTCCGCCACACCAAAGGTCAGTGATAAACTGCCAATAACAAAACCGACACCGTCACGCCAACAGGAATACGCCCACACTACTACGACCCACCAATCCACGTGGCGGTCTTTCAACCACGGTATTTCATTGGCAGTACACACCACTTCACTCAAAATACAAACAAATTTACAAAACACTACCACATTGGACAAATCGTAATACACACACCTGATCCACATACACACACCACTCCCACACACCCAATACACTATAAAACACACACCCACATTACCCAAAAACCCTTATGACCACAATTACGACTGAAGGCCGGAGAGAGACACCACCATTGACAAACTAGCATCCACAGGCACTCAACACCATCACTCACACAACATCCACGCACAAAACACCACACACCCCTAAACATCACCCCACACATCACAACACACACCACCACACACATCACCCACACCACCCTATGGCACCGCAAAGACACCCCAGGTTTTCTGAGGAGGAGCTCATGCTCATGGCGGAGGAAATCATCCGGGTAGAGCCACAGCTATTTGGAGCACAGATGCAGCACACCACATAGCTAGGAAGATGGAGCTATGGCGCAGAATTGTGGACAGGGTCAACGCAGTGGGACAGCACCCAAGAACACAGGATGACATCAGGAAGAGCTGGAACGACCTACGGGGGAAGATACGTTCCGTGGTCCCAAGACACCAGAATGCAGTTCAGAGGACTGGCGGCAGACCCCCACCTCCTCCCCCAGAACTAACAACATGGGAGGAGCAGGTCTTGGCTATACTGCATCCTGAGGGCCTCGCAGGAGTAGCTGGAGGAATGGACTCTGGTAAGGCAAATCTTTTACTACTTCATCCCCCACCCTACCTGCATGCTATCACATACCCCCACCCTCGCCCTCACCCACATCACTCCAACTCCTCACATATGTCCCACTATCACAAACCACACATCCCAACACCAAGCCCTGCTTGCAACAACAGAGCATGGACACCCATCACCAATGCATGGCCACTACACATACCCACACACACACCCCTAAACATTTAGCACACAAGGTCCTACACAAGAATGCAAGCACTGAGGTACAGGGTCACCAACCCATTGAACACCATGGCACACACAGATGCAATAATCATGCCTTTACACCCCTGCAGGACCCCTACCCAATGTCACCGGACAGGAGGGTCCAGACATGTCCACTCCACCCACAGAAGAGGCCCACAGTGATGACAGCAGCTCTGTCTAAATGGATTTAGATGACCAGCCCGGACAGTCTGTTCCCCTCACTCTGGCACAAGCCACAACAGAGCCTCCCCCCCTGGAAACACCAGCACAGCACCCACACAGCAGGCCCATACCTCTGTCCCAGGACACATCAAGCAGCAGTGTGTCCACCACTACAGGGAACCTAGGCTAACCCACCACCCCAACAACACCAGTGACTTGGGGGCAGTGGGCTCACGGTTCAGGGGACAGAGGCCCAGGAACACAGGAGAACTGGGAGGGCTGCTGTGCGACAGGGGGAGGACAGGCCCAGGGAACCCACTCTCCATGAGGACCTCTCCAACATCATGGGAGCTTACCATCATTCCCAGGAGACGATGGCAACAGTACTGGCCAAGTTTCAGGAGACCCAGCGGCTGCAGGAGGAACAGTATCTGGGGTTCAGGGAGGAAGTCAAATCCATCAATACCACCCTGGGCACCATTGTAGGGGTGCTGAAGGAACTTGTCAACACCAGGAGGGACACTGTCGCACAGCAAGGGGCCCCTGACACTAGCCTGGACGATGAACTGCCCACCACCTCCGCCGGTGCTAGTGGACAGGAGGTACCACCACAGGACCACGACACCAGCACCCCACCCCCTGCAGATGGAGAAAAACCCCTCAAATGGTCCCTGAGATCCAGGACAAAGACAGAGAACAATGCCAAGACCCCCGCCAAAAAATGAGACCACCCTGATTGTTATCCTTCTGTCCCACTTTGTCACCCTGTCCATCCTTAAACTGCCCCAGCTCCGCTTCCTATGTGCCTTTGGAGAATGCATCTGTGAGACTAATAGACTGGACTCTGCCATGGACATTCCTCCACCATCACCCCTCACCATTTTACAGCACCCTCCAATATTGAGCACTTAAATAAACACCCTTAAAGCACAAAACAATCTGGAGTCTGTCTGTGATTTAAAAATAGTGTATTAGCAATTACAGTGTCAAAATGCTCTTTCAATTGTATTGTAAACATACCTATGTTACACAGCTCTAGTCCATGAGGTAACAAAGCAGATGTCACACAGTGGGACCCACATCTGTGAAATTGAAAGGGAAAGTGACAACTCAGGGTCCATACACTGGGTGAAAGTGACAGACAGATGAGAAGTAGAACAAGGGTATCAGATGTAGCAGGCAGTGATATCTTCTTACCTGTGTCTCACTGGAAGTATTGATGAATCACCGCATTTCTGTTGTCGATATCCTCTTCTTCTGCTTCCTCGTCTTCACTATCCACAGGCTCCACAGCTGCCACAACACCTCCATCTGGACCATCCTCCTGCAGAAAAGGCACCTGTCGTCGCGAAGCCAAGTTGTGAAGCATACAGCAGGCCACGATGATCTGGCACACCTTCTTTGGTGAATAGAATACAGAACCACCTGTCATATGGAGGCACCGGAACCTGGCCTTCAGGAGGCCGAAGGTCCTCTCTATAACCCTCCTAGTTCACCCATGGGCCTCATTGTAGTGTTCCTCTGCCCTTGTCCTGGGATTCCTCACTGGGGTCAGTAGCCATGACAGGTTGGGGTAACCAGAGTCACCTGCAAATGTGGAGGGACAACTGTTAGACACACACTAACTCTTAGGGATATCCCCAGACCAAGACACCTAGTCACACTGTATAGGGTCCATGTCCTCATCTAATAGCCACACCTGGTGCCTCTGGAGTTGCCCCATCACATAAGGGATGCTGCTTTTCCTCAGAATGTAAGCATCATGCACAGAGCCAGGAAACTTGGCATTCACATGGGAGATGTACTGCTCTGCCAAACACACCATCTGCTCATTCATCGAATGGTAACTCTTCCAGTTTCTCTACACCTGTTCACTTCTGCGGGAGACCAAGGCCACATGTGTCCCATCAATGGCACCAATGATGTTGGGGATATGTCCCAGGGCATAGAAGTCACCTTTCACTGTAGGCAAATCCTCCACCTTAGGGAAAACGATGTAGCTGCGCATGTGTATCAGCAGGGCAGACAACACTCTAGACAATACGTTGGAGAACATAGGCTGGGACATCCCTGATGCTATGGCCACTGTAGTTTGAAAAGACCCACTTGCCAGGAAATGGAGTACTGACAGGACCTGCACTAGAGGGCACACACCTCAACACACAAGGGAAGCTCTTGCAAACATAAGCACCACACATCCCACAGGCACTCACACAAGCATTATACCCTTGCAGACATACCAACATCCACTGCCTCCACTGTGTCCCCCTCCTCCTCGTCTCCCTCCTCCCTCCCTGTCTCGTCTCCACTCACACCTGCATGTACTACATCTTCAGCCACTACGTCCATCACCAGCACACCCATCACCACACCCCGCTCACAAGCACTCACCACCCCTACTACCATTCACACATCCCCTGTGTCCTCTCCCAGTGTGTCTGTGAGCCCACCTCCTAAGGTACACAAACGCAGCCACACACCTACCCAACAGCCATCCATCTCACGACAGCCTCCAGCCCATGCACCTTCACCCAAAGTCAGCAAACGTACACCTCCTACAACCACTACCTCTTCCTCCACTACCAAACCCCCTCCATCTACCCATCCCAGTGTGTTCAAAAAACTTTTCCTGTCCAACCTTGACCTCTTCCCCTCACCTCCCATACCCCTTCAGTCCCCTAGGGCCGGCCTTTCCAGGTCCCAACCCAGCACCTCAGCCACCACATCAGCCGGAACAGTGGTGCCAGCAGTAACCGGCTTCTGGAGTGTGCCAAGCAGCAGGGAAGCCAGTGTGCCAAGGAGCCAGACCACAGACAGTCCCCCACCTCAGAAGCATAAAAAGTTGGCCACTGCCCAGCGGGAGAAAGGCAAAACATCTGGCACCAAAGACTCTCCCAGGAGTACAGTTGGGAGTGGGAAGACAGCTGCGCCACCATCCAAGGTGGTGAAGGGGCACAGAAAGAAAGGCAAGTCACTACAAACCTGCACCGCAGACATGACCGCCACCAACACCGCTGCCAAGGACACTGCCGCCACCAGCACCGCTGCCAAGGACACCGCCGCCACAAGCACCGCTGCCAAGGACACCGCTGACGCAAGCACCGCAGGCCAATGAGCGCAGAAAGCTCCGACGCTACTGAGGCCGCCACGAGCAGGATGAAGCACTCTGGGCACAAAGCCCCCTCCAGAACCAGTGGAGATTTACAACCACTACCTCAGTCCTTGGCATGATGAAGCACTCTGGGCACAAAGCCCCCTCCAGAACCAGTGCTGATTTACATCCACAACCTCAGTCCTTGGCACAATGAAGCACTCTGGGCACAAATCCCCCTCCAGAACCAGTGGAGAAAGGCATCCACTACCTCAGTCCTTGGCAGGATGAAGCACTCTGGGTACAAAGCCCCCTCTAAAACCAGTGGAGATTTACATCCACTATCTCAGTCCTTGGCAGGATGAAGCACTCTGTGCACAAAGCCCCCTCCAGAACCAGTGGAGAAAGGCATCCACTACCTGAATCCTTGGTAGGATGAAGCACTCTGGGCACAAAGCCCCCTCCAGAACCAGTGGAGACTGTTATCCACTTGGGAGACTGTGGCTTTGCACTCCCCAGGATACAGCAGTAGGCAAACCACCCACTGAAAAGACTTCTGAGACTGTGGTTTTGCACTCCCCAGGATAAAGCAGTGGGAAACCCACCCACTGGAGAGACTTGTGAGGCTGTGGCTTTGCGCTCCCCAGGATACAGCAGTGGGCAAACCACCCACTGGAAAGACTTGTGAGACTGTGGCTTTGCACTCCCCAGGATAAAGCAGTGGGCAAACCACCCACTTGAGAGACTTGTGAGACTGTGGCTTTGCACTCCCCAGGATAAAGTAGTGGGCAAACCACCCACTTGAGAGACTTGTGAGACTGTGGCTTTGCACTCCCCAGGATAAAGCAGTGGGCAAACCACCCACTGAAAAGACTTGTGAGACTGTGGCTTTGCACGCCCCAGTATAAAGCAGTGGGCAAACCACCCACTTGAGAGACTTGTGAGACTGTGGCTTTGAACTCCCCAGGATACAGCAGTGGGCATGGAGCCCCCTCGTGGATCTGGCGTCCTGCACTCATCTGGCTGAGGTGCCCTCCCCTTCCCTTCCCTCTGAGGTGCCTGTTGTGTTTCTATCTGATGCCCCTGCAGTGTTCTCTCCATTTTGATCGAGTATTGAGTGTGGGCCTCTGTAGTGCTTTCCTCTTAGCTAGTTTTTAAGCACTAACATAACACAACAGAAATGCACTTCTGAGGTCAAAGAAGACTTTTATTGTTGTTAATTCTTCCCCAACCACAATATTTATGAATGACGAATTAGTAGCTTTCAAGCCCGCGTTAATCAAACAAAATATATCAGTTTGCAATATACACAGCAGGTTATATTTATAAGATATTGAATGCAAAGCAAAACAAATACTTCACCGTGTGGGAAACTATTTACAGCTTCATCTTTCTAAGGTCTGCAAGCTGATGACCCCTGTCAGCCGCGAGAAAGAGATTCATCTACCCACACGGGATTGCTGGCAGCTGGCGCCAAGCTCCAGCACGAGGTCCGACAGATTCGAATCTGAATCTCTGCAGCCTGTGTCATTCGTTACAAAGGTGTGCCCCCTCCTCTCAGACCTGGGAAACTGAGCAAGCCTTTTGGAGACTGGCCAGGTCTCCGAGACTACTCCTGTTCCCAAGCTCAAGCGGAGAGAAAAACACCCATGTACTCTCTCTTATCAGGTCTAGTCTACTGTGAGAAAAACATCTTGGTTCTCTGGTGCAAAAACACAGCTTGGAAAAATACAGCTTGGATTCTCAACTGCAATATCTAACTCCACGTTAAAGGCAATAGGCAGCTAACCTAGATATCAAATGCAATGTCATGTTAAAGGCAATAGGCAGCTAACCTAAATATCAAATGCAATGTCTAGTGTCATGTCAAAGTCAATAGGCAGCTGAGCTGAATACAAAATGCAATGTATAATATCATGTCAAAGCCTATAGGCAGCTGAGCTGAATATAAAATGCAATGTATAATATCATGTCAAAGCCAATAGGCAGCTGAGCTGAATATAAAATGTAATATATGATATCATGTCAAAGCCAAAAGGCAGCGGAGCTGAATACAAAATGTAATATATGATATCATGTCAAAGCCAATAGGCAGCGGAGCTGAATACAAAATGAAATATATGATATCATGTCAAAGCCAATAGGCAGAATATCTAATAGCATGTCAAAGTCAATAGGCAGCTAAATTGAATACATCATGTCAAAGCCAATAGGAATGCAATGTCAAAGCCAATAGGCGGCTAGACTGGATACAGCATGTCAAAGCCAATAGGCAGAATACAGAATGTAATGGCTAATGCAATGTCAAAGCCCATAGGCGGCTCAACTGAATACAGAAAGTAATGGCTAATGCCATGTCAAAGCCAATAGGCAGAATACAGAATGTAATGACTAATGCAATGTCAAAGCCCATAGGCGGCTAAACTGAACAAAACATACCATGTGCTACTGGTGAACATTGAGCAACTAATATGCGCAGTGGTGAAACACAAAGTCATTGGTCAAAACAAAACTTATCAAATGGCAGTACAGCCTCGCCCATGCATTTTGGGCCCAGTGATCCACGGACTTTAATGGTGCAATACCTGTACTTGTATTCTTAGTGTATATATTTGTTTATAGTGTATATATATTTTTGAATACTGGATTTTAATAGATTACAAACGTTCAAATCATTCCCTTTTGTCTTTGCATTCTTCTGGGGGGGTTGTGGGGTGTAACTGTAATGTATGAACATGTATTAGTTTGTGTGTTGTAGTGGGTGAAGGTGGGGGTGGGGGTTTTGCATGTTGCGTGTGTGTGTCACTCTCTTTTCCCTCCCCCCTCCCCTGTGTCGTAGGTGCAGTACTCACTGTGGTCTTCGCCGCCGGCATTCATGCTCCTGGTAGAGAAGCAGGAAGACAAAGGCAGGGAGTATCTGGAGTTCCGGTTCCATGGCGTCCTGGTTCCTCGTGGGGTGTGTAGAGCTGAGCGTTTTCCCTTCCAAGTCCTGTTTCTGCTGTGTTTTTGTTCACGGTGAGTCCGCCCCGGAAAAGGCGTCGGATTGGCCTCTCATGATACTGTGGGCGGTACCTTGTCTTCCTCCTGTCTGTTGGCAGTTACCGCCGTGGTGTTTGTTTGTACCGCCGTGGTGGTCGGAGTGCTAAAGTGGCTGTCTATGTTGGCGGTTCCCGCCATGGTCATGATTCCATTTTTTTTACTGCTGGCCTGTTGGCGGTTTTACTGCCGCTTTAACACCCACCGCCAGGGTTGTAATGACCACCTGAATGTTTTGGCCATATTTTTAGGCCCATCTGCCCCCCAAGCTTGGTGTGTTTGGACTGGCACATTATTTGTATTTGTGATTGTAATGTTTTATTTGCCCTTTTTAGTCTAGTGCAAAGCTTTAGATTCCTTTGCTGTGACTCCTGTTTGCAGTTTCAGCAGTGGTAGATCTGCAGTTTGTGTAGTTGCTTATGTTTGGTAAGAAAAATTATTTTGCACTGTTTACTTTAATAAGTATCATTGCCATGTACAAATGAGTTTTTACAACTGGTGTAATAATAGCAGCATATTTAGCTTATGTTTATTATGTTTGAAATTATCCTTGGACTTGTGCATTATGTACATTGTGTTGTCTTATGTGTAATTTTATTTTGCTTTTCCTTTTTAGTGGGTTATCGTTGGTGCTTGCTCTGTCTGTACAGAGTAAGTGCTGGTGAGCCTAGCTGTCTCTAGCAAGTAAGTGGTATCTTTTTTGAATATGTAGTTCTTTGTGATAAAGGTACAGTTTGTTTATTACCTATTTTACTCAGTGTTGGTTGTTGTTGTTGACTTATTTGTCAAGTTACTTTTGTTAGTAAGGATTATGGCTAGCCGCAAGATGAATGCACAGCAGGCTATTGATATGCTCTTTGAACCTTCCTCTGACCATGGTTATGAGACTGACTCTGCATCTAAGGCAGAGGAGGATGTGTAAGATTCTGTCAGTGAATTTCTGTCAGAAGGAATCATCTGATGAAGACACTCTCAGTATGGGTGAAGTGCCTGTTTCGGAGGAGGACAATGATGTGCCGATAGTGAAGCATAAGGCATCTAGATTGCAGCCTGCTACTGAAAGGCTTCCCATTGGAAGCCCTGAACTCTGGGTTGCCCCAAATATGGTGCAGTCAGTGTTGCCTGCTTTTACTGATGCTGCAGGTGCAGAGTGATTACTGAAAACATTTTGCCTATACATTTCTTTCAGTTTTTCATGGATGATGTATATTTTGGTAAGATTCTTGAGCAGACTAAATTGTGTATGCAACAATATTTGAGGGACAACAGTGCCAGACTTCAGCCCCCGCTGTAGAGCTGCCGGTGGAGTCCCATCAATCTGGATAAGTTAAAGACATTCTTGGGTTTAACTTTTTTGATGGGCTTGATAAGGAAGCAATCGCTGTCTTCACATTTGTCTACCAGTCCATTGATGGCAGTGGCCATGTTTCCTGCAGTCATGAGTTGTGTTTGGTATTTGTTTCTGCTTTGGATGTTGCATTTTGGTGATAATGCCACAGAACCACTCTGATTCTGAACTTCTATTTAAGATTCAACCTGTCCTTGATCACTTTGTAGATCAATTTTCAGAAATCTGTGCCCCAGGTAAAGAAATACCTGTGGCTAAGTCTTTGGTCCTGTTTAAGGACCATTTGTTTTTTAGACAGTACATTCCTAGCAAGACGGCATGTTATGGAATTAAGATGTATATGCTGTCTGAGAATAGTACAGGATATGTCTATATATTTGCAGTCTCCACTGGTGGGGTTCCCACAATTGATCCCCCTGGTTGTCTGTACACTTTTGGAATTAGTGAGAAAATTGTGTGGGAACTTGGCAGAGGACTTTTTTAACAAAGGCCACCATTTGTACCTAGATAACGTCTATACTGGCAATTGTTCAGGGTGTTGTTAAAAGTGGACACTGTTGCTTGTGGCACAGTCAGACCTAACCGTAAAGGACATTGAGAGGAGCTTGTTTGTAAAAAAAACACTTGAGAGGAGAAAGTGAAGTGCCTTGCATATTGATGAACTGCTAGCTATGAAATTTGCAGACAGGAGGGATGTCTAGATGCAGATTTCCATCCATGATTAAAATATTTCACATATGACTGTTTGGGGTCAGGTAGCTGACGCGTGCAAATCTGTGTGCATTTTAGACTACACTAAGCACATGGGTCATGTAGCTAGAATAGATCAGAGACTAGAACCCTACAGTTCTGTTTGTAAGGCTTACATTTGGAATAAGTAGTTGGTTATCCATCTCTTCCTTTTAGCAACCTTGTTGTGTTCAAGGATTGCTCTCCAGAGTCAAAAAAACTTTTGTTCAGTTTCAGGAGTCTGTGGTAGGAAGCCTTGTTGTAGTGGAACAGGCAAGTTTTCCTAGAGTTGGAGAGCTACAGGATGTGGCTAGATTGAAAGATCACCACTTAGGTGATCACATTCCTCCCACACAAAAAAAAGCATTCCTTGTAAGAGCCGTAGAGTCTTATGTAAATCATCCTTCTAAACCTGGGCTGTGTGTGTGTCCATTTGTTTTAGAATAAACAACACGAAAAATAGTTTTTGGGAGCACCCATGAGAGTTGCCTGGTCTGTACTGTCTCACGGTTGGCATTAGTGTGATGTATTTAGTTAGAGCTGTTGCTTTTGTAGTTTGGTATTCACTTACTTTACTTGCAATTGATTTGTGTCTTCTTTTTGTTAAAAACAATGTGATTGCAGTGTACTTAGACTGGTGCTTTGCTGGCAGTGTTCATGGAATAGCGCTTTGCTAGTGGCGTGTGTGGGCTGGTGCTTAGCTGATACTGTACATAGTCTGGTGCTTGTCTGGCAGTGTATATAAGCTGGCACATGGCTGGTGGTGTGTGTGACCTGGCTCTTGGCTGGCGGTGTGAGTAGTGACTTGCTGCTGGTCACTACACACACTCCTAGCCAAACGCCAGTCCACAATCTCCGTCAGTCATTGTTATTGCTGCTTCAGGCAGGTAGGCTTATGATAAGTGATAGGCCCTTGAATGGTGAAGTCTATGTGTGAGTGTTGAAATATGCTGGGCCCACGACTGGCAGCGTGAAAGGTCTTGTGTGTGTCATGTATGAAATGTTTGTGAATGGACTGTAAAGCGGCTGGTGCCTTGACTTGGCAGCTCACGAGCTGTGAGTCATTGGTTTGTTTTTTTGACCTTTCAGTTATGAATAGTGCATTTCATTTTTGTGAAATCTCTTGATAATAAATGTTTTATATTGCCCGGCAAACCTCAAAATGTGACTAAAATCACACATTCTCCTTGCCTTTCTGTGCCATATTCTTTCAGAAACACAAATAAACCACATATTTGTTAACACCCAGCATTCCCCTCGATCTTTTCATAAAAATGATATCTCACTTGTGTGGGTGCCCAAAGTAGAGTCAGCCTAAAAACATGTTTAAAAAACTGTGCTTATGAACACACTTTGGTGGCCCCTCAGTCTCTACGTTTTTGGTCCTTCCCTGTCACAGGCACTTGGCCCACCCAAACATGTGAAGTATCTTTTTTATTGAGAGATCAAGGGAATCACTGGGTGGTAGGAGATTTGTGGCTCCCCTCAGATTCAGGACTTTCCTATCCAAGAAATAAGAGGAAAATGTGTTTTCTAAGACAAATGTTAAGGTTTGAAAAGGGATTCTGGATAAACAAATGTGGTGGTAGTCATACAAGTCACCCCATCCTTAATTCCCCTAACTTTCAGAAATGTAAAGGTTTGCTATGTTTCCTTAGGTGCCAAATGTGTTAGGGCCAAAAATCCACAGCTAGGCACATTGCAAGAAACAAGTCATTTTTCAATGGAAAAATGTGATGTGTCCACATTGTGTTTTGAACCGTTTCCTGTCGCAGGCACTAGGCTTACCCATACAAGTGAGATGCCATTTTTATTGGGAGACTCAGTGGAAAACAGAATAGCAGATCAAGTGTTATTACCTATTGTCTTACTCTGCATTTGCACCTGTCAAATGTGATCCAGCGAGTAAGAAAGAAGTAATTTTGAAAAATGCCCTCTAATTCACATGCTAATATTGGTACCCCCAAATTCAGAGATGTGCAAATAAACATGGCTTTTAAATTCCATACCTTGTACTAATTTTGGAAGTACATAGGTTTCCTTAGTACCTATTTTTCACTCTTTATATTTTACCAAATGAATTGCTGTATACCAGGTGCGCAACAAAAGACCATTTGCAAGATGCTGCTCAGTTATTTGCTCTGAGCACTTTGAGTTCTTGATGGACCTACAAAACCTATATATCCTCGCAAACAGAAGGGTACAGTGGACATAATAGTATATTGTTTTTAAAAATCAGCCATAATTAGAAAAATGTACTGATCAAAACTTAGACACAAATGGCTGATTTTTTCAAATCAATATATTTTCTTTCAAGAGTTACTTCCTATCAGAAAACTTGAAGGATCTACACAAATGACACCCTGCTGAATTCAGAATTGTATCTACTTTTCTGAAATATATGTCTTTCTGGGATCCACCATTGGTTTCATACCCATTTCTACCATTAACTAGAAGGAGGTTGAAAGCACACAAATGGGGTATGTACCTGTAAAATGCCAAAACTGTGCTGAGAAATTTGGTTTTCTGATTCAAGTCTGCTGTTCCTAAAAGCTGGGAAGGTGGTGATTTTAGCACCACAAACCCTTCATTGATGGCATTTGCAGGGGAAAAAAGACAATGCTTTCTTCTGAAGTACTTTTTCCCATTTTTCGCAGAAAACCCCAACTTTAGTTGTATTTTGGCTAATTTCTTGGTCCCCTCCAGGAGAATCGAGAAACCCTGGGTACCTTTAGAAATCCCAGGAGGTTGAAAAAAAGGACACAAATTTGGCGTGGATAATTTATTTGAACCAAAAGTTACGGAGGCCTAAGCGTGAACTACCCCACACAGCCAAAAATGTCTTGGTGAGGGGCCTAGCAGCAAAGAGGCTAAATCTTCTCTATTTTTCTAAGTCTGTTTGGGATTTTTCTTGCCTTGTGTCTTCACCTTATTACAGTTTGATCAATTATCTAAGTTAAACCTGACTGGTTTCGCCAAGATACCAGAGGGTTAAGCACAGGTTTATATAGTGACTTCTGTGGTTCTCCCTCACAAGAATTGTGTTTATCATTTGAGTGGAGCTTCAGCCCCCAATTAATAAACCAATGTCATACAATAATCAATACGCCTCATGTACTTAGCATAAACTTTCTCTGTAAGCACCCAGCAGGCATACCGTCATAAAACACATTTGTAAAAACTTATCTTTGCCAAAACACTATGCAATTTATATTAGGAGAGCATTACAAGGATTATCATAGTGCAAATCCCTTGGCATTTTTGAGAGGAGATAACCGACACCAAAAGCTATTATGTCAGAAGTAAAATCCTTTGTAAGAAAATACCTGCCTACAGTCTTTAACAAGTTTAATAATAATCCATCTTTGCACGCCTACTAGTTTGAATGGTGCCTTTTGTGATAAAAAAAACAAGTCCACTACATGCGTTGTAACTTTTCATAATAAACAGATCAGACCCATGGCATATTTTCCAGTAAACCAATAAAGCTGTTATCATTGGCTTGTCCTATCTTGCCCTGCTGTTATGAGCATAAGCTTTCCCAAAATACAAAACCAGTGAAAGTACACACCTCAAGCCAAATAAACAGCTTGTAGAGAGGGCGATCCAAATGTAGGTGAAGCATATGTTCTTCATTCCCTGCTGCTTCTAATACACTTTTTTCTTGTTATTCACATATGGTCTGGAGACCGCGTACTCTAAAATCAAAGTTTAAGCAAACAAGGATGTTTGATGGTTGATTAGGACCAAGTAAAAAGAAAAAACATACTCCACCAAATAAATCAGCGTTGATTATTTCTTTTTTCACAAATTCCTAAAAAAGACTGCAAACCATCAAAACATTGCACAACAAAATGCAAATATCAAAGTATGTACTGAGTCAGATCATAAGAAACTAGACTCGCTTTTCCTCCTGTACTGAGACGCTCGACATCACAAATCAGTGTAATTGAAAAAGCTAAATAAATCCAGTAATTGGAAAGATTATGCTTGAGATAAGCATTTTTCTGCCTGAGACACGTTAGTTCTGTTTATGAGACATTAAGTTCAAGATGCAATTAAATAGAATTTCTAAATCCTGTGTACATTATGTGGTATATTTTAGGGTTCAGTAGACAGTGCAATCAATTTCCCAATGTTTAACTGCAATGTGTATTTTAATTTTATATTATTAATGGAAAAAATATGATTGTATTCAGGAACAGTAGAAACAGTGTATGCTACTGCAAACCGTTTCCAAATTGTGCAATATTTATATATATGTATATATAAATATATATATATATATATATATATATATATATATAGATAGATAGATAGATAGATAGATAGATAGATAGATAGATAGATAGATAGATAGATAGATATACACGTACATACACATTACCTAGTGGTGGTCGTGTTTGTTGACTTGCCTATATCTTTGGCGCTGCCTGACAAATCTTCACAGAAGTTTCCTAAAACATTTGACAGTCACGTCAGCTGCTGCCTGTAAAGTTTTGGGGGGATCCATCAAGTGGGGCTGAGAAAAAGGGGGTTAAAAAAAGGCATGTTTCCAATGTTAATTCCTATAATGATTTTGAACAAGTTTATAGCCTGAACCACTGGACGGAATTACACCAAATTTGACAGGTAGCTCTTGGTCCAAAAAGCAAAATTGTTGTTAATTGGTGTAAATCCATTCAGTAGTTTTTAGAGAAATTAAAGAATATCCAAATTCGTATACTTACGGATACGAAGGCTCCACGAACCCTCACGATCTCATGCTGAAATCTCATTGACTTACAATAGTTCAACAAGGAAGTGATAGCAGTCATGTTGGAACTCAGTTTTAGCAGAGTCCCAGAAAAAAAGTAAAACAATTAGAAAACAGGCAAGGGTAGAGTCACTCTGACCCTTAACTTTGGTGCTGGGGTTCCAGAGGGAACCCCCAGGGCTTATGAAGCATTTTTTTGTCCAATTTCAACATGGATCCACTAAATCTTTTTAGAAAAATAAGCGTGGGCTCCCGCACTTGTTTTGTGAACAGCCCTGGGTGAGCAAGCTCCTAGGGGCAAAAAAACTTTGCATGGTGCATGGGGGCCACCACCTCTCTGGGGATTTTACCAAAATGAATGTGAGGAGGCACATAGCCCCCTACAGCCCTTGGGACTGCCACCTCCCCAGGGTTTTAAAGTAATATGATGCAGAGGGAGCCATGGTCCCCCTGTAGCCCTGGGACCTGCCAAATCCCGGGGGCTAGAAAGTGATATGATGCAGAGGGGCCGCACGGCCCCCCTCACCATCCCAGGGACCGCCACTTCCCCGGGTTTTAAAGTCATATGATGCACAGGGCTACGTGGACCCCGCAGCCCTTGGAGTGCTACTTTCCTGAGGCTTTAAAGTGTAGCCCGGGGACCACAACCCTCCCTAGTCTGGCCGCAGGCCAGGCCTTGCGGGCAACCCCGCCGCCCACGACTGAAGGCTGTGCACAGTGAAAGGTTGGGTGCTTACAGGGGTTGGTCACCAAAGGCTGTGCACCGCAGTGGTTGGATTAACGTATAGTAATGGAAATTACCATACGTTAAAAAACCCATAGAAATTCACTGAAAAAAATCAAAGGTTACAGGGACGTTATAGTTAGTAAATAGAATTTAAAAAAACAAAGAAATTCACTTTAAAAACAAAGGTTACAGGGACGATATAGTTAGGCTCACATTTTAAATGTACAAAACAATAGAAATTCACCTGTTAGAGTTATCTCAAGTAACTATAAACCATGCCCTAAGGTAACTATAACTTGCAACCTTACCATGCACTGCTAATTACCCCACAAACTAGGGCACTCATGACATCTTTGACAACATCATTGATGATATCAATTAAATATTTGCAGTAAAACATTTTACGAACAAAACTGTGTATGGCGGGGGAACAAGTTACAGTTACTTTAAGGCATGAGTTATAATTACTTGAGATAACTCTAACTATAACAGGTCAATTTCTATGGTTTTAGGCATTTAAAATGTGAGCCTAACTATTACGTCCCTGTAACCTCTGGTTTTTATAAGTGAAAAAACACATATTACCTACTGGCGGTCACCAGTAGGTAATTACAGTTAGGACCATGTTTCCCTATCAAAAGCGTTTTTAGACTTGCCTATATCTTTGGCACCGTTTGACAAATCTTCACAAAGTTTTATTAAAAAAGTGTCATGGTGAGTCTTGTAGTGCATGAAAAGCTTCAGGGTGATCCGTCAAGCGTAGGCCGAGAAAAAGGGTGCTAAAATAACATTGCGTTTCACAGGGTAATTTCTATAGTATTCTTTAGACACAACTATAGACTGAACCACTGGATGGAATTACACCAAATCTGGCAGAAAGCTAGATGTTGCTACACAGATTATGCTTTTTTTGGAGTAAATCCAGTCAGTAGTGTTTGAAAAATTTACAGAAATTCAAATTTGTATATCTCTGACCGCGAAGTATTCACAAACAAAGATGAGTTTGTGCAGTAAAATGCACAGCTCTGATTGGCTGCCAACATTTCAAACCAGGAAGTATTGGCAGCCATCTTGGGGCTCGACTTGAGCCGAGTCCTAGGAAAAAAGTAATAATAAAATAAAAGGGGCCAGGATAGAGACATCCTGCCCCCTTAGCACTGGTGGGGGAGTCCCAGAGGGACACCCCCAAATCAAAAAACATTTTGTTAAATTATTTTTTTGCTGCAAGTTTGTGATATTCACAAATATGTGGCAAAAATTTTTAAAACACAAACACAGACTCCTGCGCTTGTTTTTTTATATGCCCCCAAGTGGGCCAGGTCCCGTGGGCATTAACAATTTAGTGTGGGCCCTCCCGACCACCACCTCCCCAGAGCTTTTTTTCTTTATATGTGGTTGGCCCGCGGCCCTCCCTTGCTGCCCTGGGGAATGCTACCTCCACTTCCATTTTTATCTATGCTGGGGGACCTGTGTCCCCCCGCAGCCCTGGGGACTGCCACCTCCCCAGGGATTCTTATTAAATACATCCAGGGGGCACTCAGCCCCTCAGCACCCTGGGAACCAACAACCCCCACCACCCCGCTTGGCTTCTTATTTAATACATGCAGGGGGCCAGTGGCCCCCGTGACCCAGGGACCACCACCCCCTTGGGCAAAGTGTAAAAAAACAGAAAGTGGGACCACCAAGCCCCGGGGACCATCACCCTCTGGGGCTATTCTCAATGAAGGGGGCTGTGCGGCCCCCTCAAGACCACCTCCCCCCAGGGTCGGCTCCAGCTATGTCCTGGGGTGCCCACCCCTAGGATATAGCTGTTTGCTGTGGCTTGGCTACAGCGCCTAAGCGAAGCCACAGCAAATAGTCTGCTGTTTGACAGTGGGACCTTAAAAGCAGGTCCCACTGTCAAACAGCAGAGCTTTCATCTCTGTTTCCTGCATGCATGCAGGGGACAGAGATGAAATGCTTCAGGAACCATGGAGCTGCTGTCAAAACAGCTCTATACTTGCTGAAGCAATGGCACTGCAGGGGAAGACTTCAGGTTTCCCCTGCACTGTCAGGTAGCCCATAATGGGCTTTTTGGTGTATACAATAAAAATAAATATATAATAATATTTAAACAAATA
The DNA here is from genome assembly GCF_031143425.1 of Pleurodeles waltl. NCBI lineage: Eukaryota > Metazoa > Chordata > Amphibia > Caudata > Salamandridae > Pleurodeles > Pleurodeles waltl. The sequence continues at coordinate 788,867,132 of NC_090443.1, forward strand.
TGTACAGACCACGGGGAGCCCTTGAGGGCTCCCCCTTGGTCCCTGAAACCCACAGGGCTAAAATAAATAAATAAACCCCTATAGTTCAGCATGAAAGGTTGCAGACCTTGACACTGAGTTTTGGGGCGACCCATTTCCTTTTTTTTCAATTAAAAAAAATATATATTAAAAAAAAACATTTCTTACTTTAAATTGGAGACAAATAACTAATTCTGAGTATACCAGACATCAAAACCTAAAAAACTCTTTCTCCCTCTCACTTTATCTCTGTCTGTCTTTAAATCAATTCTCCCACTCACACACCCACTCAGACACTTTTGTACCCACTCAGACCCTCATGCACTAACTCACAGCCCCAGTCAGACCCTCAGGGACCCACTCAGACAGTCAAACAAACACTCACACACTCACTCAAACCATCACACACCCACTCACAGACCCACTGACACCTTGATGGACCCACTCACAGACCAGCGCATATACTGACTCACCCACTAAAACACTGATGTACGCACTCTCACACCATGACAGGCACTCTGAGAGCAACTTTTACCCCCAGATACAGCCTCTCACACTTATTCTCACACCCAGAGAGGCGTGGCCAACTTCTGCAATGCATGTGCAAAGTACCATACACAATATCTGGTTGGGTGGTTAGGGGGGTTGGCTGCAGGGCCTGGCCTACGTGCGCAGCGGTGGTTGGATTCATCTACAGCAATTGAAATAACTATGGGGGTGATTCCAACTTTGGAGGAAGTGGTAATCCGTCCCAAAAGTGATGGTAAAGTGACGGATATACCACCAGCCGTATTACGAGTCCATTATATCCTATGGAACTCGTAATACGGCTGGTGGTAAATCCGTCACATTTGGGACGGATTACCACCTCCTCCAAAGTTGGAATAACCCCCTATATGTTAAAAAAACATAGAAATTCAATTAAAAAAACAAAGGTTACAGGGAAGTTATAGTTAGGTTCAGAATTTACTCATACAAAACCATAGAAATTCAGCAGTTAAAGTTAGAGTTCTTTCAAGTAACGAAAACTCGCACCCTAAGGTAACTATAACTTGCGCCTTTGCCATGCACAGCTAATTACTCCACATATTATATAATTGACATAATCTATGCCATCTTTCATATTCTCACTGCAACATTTGCAATAAAGGTATTGATGAGACAACTGTGCATGGTGAGACATATTTTGTAGAAGAGGGTTTATTTGATCAATTCAGGAGGATAAGAGAGGACATATTAAAAACTGCATACACAAATTCTTTGTGTTTAAAATATTCATGGACCCAATACACATATATTAATTTGAATATATAAATAAATATTGTTTTTTACTATCTCGAACATTCTGCATTGCAAATCACTGTTGATATCTGAACTCTCTACCCTGTTCAAGTTTTTAATAATAAAAATGATTTACAAAAAGATTCCCCTGATAGCACACTGTAGTAGTTCTGTCTTTAACCAGCTCCCCCAAGAAATGTAGGGTTTCCCCTACTTGCGCATCTATACATTACACACATGCATACGAGACATAATTAGAGTTGACACCTTTCCTGGTGCATTCCATCACGCTTAGCTTACAAAACATATTTTTGAGAAGAGGAGCATATTTAGGTTTTCCCTATCATTTAATAATCTTTAGTGAATGTTCAACGTTGAACCATCTCTCATTGACACTAACTTTATTTGTAGATTTACCCTGTTAATCAGTCATTCGTTTTGCATGTCTAAATTAACCAATCACTCAAAACGTGTTAAGATTTGCACCATCACAAAATAACAATTCAGACCATGTCTCAGCTGTTCTCAAGACAGTGTTACTGACTTACGGAACACAAGATCAAGTTCAGTCCTTTCTATGAGACGTAAGGGCCGTATCATATGAAGCAAGTACTGGGAGTCATACATTAAGAGACAGTCTTGGCCAAAGTTTTGGACAGATGGTTGTGTTAGGTAGTCAGCGAGCTGGAGAAGCCCAATTTTACCACTTTAGACAGTGATAAACGGTTTGCTGTCACAGGTGCGTTCAAGGTGAGTGCCGATTTTGGATAGAAATGTAACAGAGTTATCTAACATACCTATAGTAAACATAAAAAAATAACACGATGGCCTACACTAAGCAACATAACAAGATCTTAAAACATTGGCACAGCACAACCCAATAGTTAAAACAGAATGCAAGACACTAGCTGCAGTACATCTCAACAAAATCACATTGCAATAATGGAGGAAAAACATTGACAGTGCAAAAAATAGAACACATCATCACCACAACACATATGAACAAACTTTTTTTGCCACACAGTACCACCTCCACTTGGTGGTAAATGTAATTTGGCGCAAGCACCGCCTCAACCTATCACTTCAACCTCCCCAGCTTCATTTGGTCTCTCCTTTGCAACACGTCCCAATGGTTCAAACAGTTCTGTACTGGGGAAGGGAAGTCTGTGGTATGGGGCCTGGGCAACATTTGCTTGCTTACCTCCAAACTAAGGGGCATATTTATACTCTGTTTGTGCCAGATTTGCATCATTTCTTTTACGCAAATCTGGCGCAATTCTAACTCCATATTTATATTTTGATGCTAGACCCGTCTAGCGTCAAAATATTGGAGTTAACATAATTTTTTTACTGTGAAAACCTACCTTGCGTCAATGAGATGCAAGGTTGGCGTTCCCGGGCAGAAAATTACTCTAAGGCCTTAGCGCCTTATTTATCCTCCTGTAGTCAGGGCAGGTGTTAGGGGACCTGTGGGCTGATATCCATGGTCAGAGACCATGGAAGCAGCACACAGGTGCCCTTCCCTGCCTCTAGGGACACCCCCACCCACCCCTACCCACACCTGGAGGACACCTAAGGATGGGGGGACCCAAACCCAGGTAAGTCCAGGTAAGTTTTTTTTTTTTTTTTGAAGTGCCATGGGGGTCCTAACTTGGGCCCCCCTACATGGCACTGTGGGTAATGGCCATGCCCAGGGGACATAGGTCCCCTGGGCATGGCCATTGGGCAGGAGGGCACGACTCCTGTCTTTATTAAGACAGGAATCATGTCCATGGGGGTTGTGCGTAAAAAAATGACGCTAGTCAGGTTAACGTCATTTTTCTGACTCTAACCTGACTAGTGCCATTTCTCAACACACAACCTCCTGTTTCCCCTACGCCTCCCCCACCCGGTTAGTGTAATTTATTTTGACGCTAACCGGGCCTTACCGCCGGCTAGCGTCATTCTTTAAATATGACGCCCGGCTGGCATCCAGGAATGGCGCTAGCCGGCGGTAAACCTTTTTGGAATTAAGTTCACTTTACACCTGTTTTGCCTAAAATAATACTCCATTTATGAACATTCTGAAAAAGTTTTATTTTGCTGATGTTCATTGGCGGTGTAAGGGGGGAAGATTGTACTATATAAGCAATCATTAAAATCAAATAAAATGAAAGGTGAATGGAAAGGCAATAACAAGTGATATCTAGGAATCAACATCCTTCTCAAAGTAGTTCTTACATACTAGAAGTTCTCCTCATTAGAAACTGCACATCCAATAAGTACTGCACATTATTATGCCTATTTTACAGTGGTCACGCTATGGCAGTGATTTTTTTCACTGGTTAATTTGATCAAATAGAATGCTGACGCAGATATGTTAATTAGAAATGATTCATGAATGTTTATATGTTTTGATTAACTAGAAGTTGATAGAAAAAATTAAATGTAGAGAAATGAATGTGCACGTTTGAAATTGTGCCCACAGAGAGTGACAGCCAGCTTATACGAACTTGTACTAAAATGATAAAAAATGTGTGAAATAATGAAAAAAAGTAATAATAATGTGGTAATATGTCATATTAAGATGTGTAACCTATGTTTTGTATTATATTGTAGAGTTAACTTAGCCGAAGTTGTGGCCTAGTTGCCAGGCCTCATGCATAAGCTGAATTTCTAGCGCACTGTAGAGAAGCTCATTCGTTGAACTGACCATAAACCACGTATGTTAATCAAATCTGCTTAGCGAGAATTTTCCGCAATGTACCGACGGACAGGAGATGATGGAAATAGACGTGTAACAATTTTGGTGTAAGACAGACTCGATGTACTTTCCCAGGACTCGAACAATAGGAACACTGACTGAAGAAGAAGATGCAACATTTCCGATACCTCATGAGCCGGATGATGAAGACATCGTACAGTGAACCAATCAGCGAACTGAGAACAGCGTAATATTAGAATTCATAGATTTGCAAAATTAATATTATTGGGTGGAGTAATAACTGGTGATTGACTGACCAATTAGGAATTAGGGGGATGGACTGGAAAACCTTAATAAAAAGTCATGACAAAGGGCAAAAACTTCAGATGCGAGGGGAGAAGTGATGCAGATATTAGATGTCAGAAGATGCGATTCGAGATTCTGTCATCGGGCTCATGCTCTTGAGAGCCTGACACGTTGCTGATCGATTGATGACCTGAAGACGAAAACTGACTTTGTTGCTGATCCATTCTGTGGATAGGTAGCTATGACAATGTGACTGTTAACTCTTTGTGCCTTTCTTTCTGGGTACCAACTGCGCTATTTAAATAGTTTTTCTTTTAGATAGATGTTTTCTAAATTTGTGTTCTAAATTGTTTTCGCATGACATCCCACATGCTAATGCTTAGCTGGGTTAGCTAAGGTTCCCTTGGGTGACGTTGACAGTGACAAATGATTGACAAACTGATTGCTGAACTCTGGTATTAATGTTGATATATTCATCTTTGTTGACTTATGCTGAAGCATTAGACCATATGTTTTCTCAAGTTCTGAGTAGATTATGTTATTGGTGGTCACTAATGGATTAACTATGAGATAATTGAATAAAGTTTTAATTAATCCAATGGTTTAGAATTGTAACTAATAGGGAAATAAAAATTGTTAAAACGTTTATTGAGTTGTGGTTATTCATGAAATTTTGATATATTGTTTAATGTTTAATGATTCTCTTAGTGGTTATTGATTGACTTAATTAATTATTGATGACATTGGTCACCACAGGGCTAGGATACTCCATGCGATCCAAGAGGTACATCGGCCTATACATGTCTCCTTGTAAGTTTACTTACTAAGGACCAGGCGCGCTAGCAGTTTTTGGAAGCAGCTTGATGGTTAGTGTCCTTGGAGAACTGGTTATGTGGTTATTGGTGGTTATGGTGGTAGTTTAAGTTAGGGTTAGTTGTTCATTTTATGAGGTTTGTATTTTTGTTTTTCGTAATGGCAATTGTAGCAAGAATGATGTCCCCTTAAGCCCAGAAATTACTTTCCCTGATCCTGGATCCCACTAGTAAAGATGGGTATGTTCTTGGCATCTTTGTGATAGTGTGAAAGTGGTAGGTTGCGCTTGCAAAGGCTCAAAGGCTTATGCGGATCGCGGGTGAATTGTGATGTATGTGAGGGAAGTAGGGAGTTTGCGTACTCCAGTTGAGGTTTAGTAGGAGTGTGCATACTCCGCAGTATGAGAGTAGTGAAGTCATCGAAGTTCACATGTGTGTGGCGCTTTTTGTGCTAAAAAATTGTCCACGTGGTTGTTGGTGATGTACGGACCCTGCGTGGTCTAAGATTTTGGAGTATGTTGACAAATGTAGGACACACTTGGTTTTATGTTATAATTTGTCTGGTTTAGTAGGTTGATCGGGCGTGGTCAACAAGTCAGTGTGTAAGTTAATTGAATAAGAGACATTTCGACTGAGATTTGGCGAGTCCTATGTGCAGCAGGACAGACCCATTGATCAGTTGAGAGTGAAATTTGCGGGTCGAATTTTGCTTGCAAATGTGGGAGACTGAGAAAGAGGAATAGCTACATGAGAGAAAGGGCCATTAGTGAAAATCCATAAGGTCTCTGAAGCGATTGTGTACCTTCTTGATTTGTTTTGGTTATTGTTTTTTGGTTAGTGCTCACAATAATTGTGCATTAGTTTTGTGTAAATCGAAGATTAGGAGGACAAGCCACAAGACTTTGTCAACCGCAGTGTGTGAGTGTGACATCAGAGTGAGCCGCGCTGGGATAGCTTGGTTAGTGAGAAGAGTCGCGAGCGGATTGGCAGCCGTCCGTAAGAGGCAATTGGTTGGGTAAGCAGGTAAAAGGAATCTTGGGAGTAAAAGTAATTTCCTTATTGAATCGAATACACAAAAGATAGCAAGATGAAGTTTTTCAACGCGTTTAGGAGTGCCATGAAGGGTGATAGTTACATTAAGGCGACGGTTGGGGAGCCGACCCCACCGGAAAATTCTCCGGCATTTATTGTGATGGAAGAGAGAGGTGTTGCGCCATGCCTTTGGTTAAAGCAGTGGTGCAAATTGACAGAGAAACAGGGAGCTTTAGTGTTTTCAGAGCATGGAACATTTAATTTGAGAATTTTGGATCAGTTGCAAATGACCCTATATGAGACAAAGCCACTTCCGAGACCAGCACAGTTTCAGGCTTTAGCAGTTTGGAAGCTCTTAGCAAGACAGCAGCAGGAAATGAAATTCCGGAGGAGAATAAGGAAGGTAAAGAAGTCCCCAGCAGAAGCAAGATGGGATTGGGAACAGAAAAAGTTGAGAATGGCAATGTTGCAGTGGGTTAAGTTATTTCCTGCAATTACGGAAGAAGACGAGTCAGGAGAGACAGAGGATACTAACAAGAGTAATACAAGTTCAGGGGTAAGAAGAAGAAAGAGACTTATGTGAAAGAAGAAGATTCAGATGTTGAGGATCTTATTACACAAGTACTGAGGGACCGACCTCCACCATATGCGGTGCAGGAGGGGGGTCCAAGTACTACTCCAACTGCCCCAGCCTAAGTGTCGGGGACAGTGGGACCAGTGCAAGCAGATAATGGACAGGTACAAGGGGTAGTACACAGGTACAAGGGGTCGTGCGGAGAACTCCTAATGCAGTGACTACTTCGGTGGTCCAAGTGCAGATGCACCCTCCACAGATACAGAGAATTTATCCAGAGGTACCAATTCTTGAGAAAACTTCGAACTTAGTGGTTCCTACGGAGCAAGTGGTTCCGAGACCAATGTTAGGTCAGACTGAGCCGACTCCAATGTTGCCTCAGGCACAGACACAGGGTTTGCTGAAGTTCACACCAATGACAGGTACACAGTCAGATGTTACACCAGTGGTGAATCAGAATATGGGCATAGCCCTTACACAAAGGGCGAGTATCAGAGTGGCACCGGATGCAATATCGCTGCCGATTACTGTTGGTCTAGCGGTGCCATTGTTTTTTGGGCGGAATAAGCCAATTGCAGGAGAACACAGTGAAATGTCACACAGCCTCGTGAGGAGGGGAGTGAGAGATCATGTGCAGGTAATATCATCTATGGGTCAGACCTTTGATGGATCTAGACCATTAATGGATCTTAGTCCACTTGTTGCACTTCCAGATACAGTAAATGGCTTGAGTGCAAGTCAGAACTTGAAGCCCTTTACACCGCAAACTCCGGGTGCAGTGGTATAACAGATGCCATTGCCGAATGCAAGTAACATCTTGTTACAGGGATTGACAGCACAGCAGTTGAATGAGTGGTTGGAATGTCTGAATACTCCTCGAAGCACATCCAAGGGTGAAGAGCACATTAATCGTGTAAGATGGGCTACAGAGATAATGGAACTAGTTGAGGGATCGATGGGAGTGAATATGTTAGAATCCTACACAGAAGCCTAGCTGAGATACTTGTGTCCAAGGATTACAAGAGAAGTAGGTAAGATACACCAGAAATTTGCAGATCTTGCAGATAAACATGGCATAGAGATTGAGAAAACAAAGCATTTGAAAAGGAGCTACAGGTTAGATTTTGAGGCAAAAGATTTTGAATACAGGAGATCAGCAGGGATGAAAGCACATCTCAAGGAACTATTGCAGACTGCTCAGATTTGGGGAGCCTTAGAGAAGTGGGAACGCAGATGCGCAAAGAAGAAGGAAAAACAGAAACGGGATTCACAAGAAGGATCTGAAAGCATTCAGAAAGAAAAGGATCCAGTAAAAATGTTACCAATGAGGGAAATTCCTGGAGGGCAATTTGTTCATGTTCCTTGGCACAGGGGTGATATTTTGTCATTCGCAAATGATTATCCAAAATTGAGAGAGAAACCGGTTGAGTGGTATCAGCAGACAGATAGATTTGTGAAACTTTCTAAATGTCTGGGGGAAGACTTGAATACTCAGTTGGATATAGTGGTTCCAGCTGACTTGTGTGTTGAGTGCAAGAGAGCAGTGGATTGGCCGACGAGTGAACCAGAAAGGGATAGAGTTACAGGTGCACCATCACCTGAAGTAATGCAACTTTATTACAAGGTGACTGAGTTCCTGAAGACGAGAATTTCGCCTAAAAATATTGATTGGCAGACAATTGACAGGACAGTGCAGGAAGTAAAGGAGTTGATACATATCTATTTTGAGAGATTGCTGAAAGGGTTCAAGGAGTACAGTGGTAAAGAAGCAATTGAGCCGAAAGACAAGTTGTACTTTGTGTTCAGGTTAGTGGAAGGATTGAGATATGAAGTAGGGCAGATGATTAAGAGTCATTTGATCTGTTGGCAAGCAAAGCCGATTGATGAGGTATTGCAGTATGGGAAATACTGTAGTGATGAGATTAAATTGAAGCAGAAAAATTTGAAGGAGAAGGCGATGGTGATGCAAAGTAAAGCAGCTTAAACAGGAGTGCAAGGAGCTTTCGTGCAACAGATACCGCAACAGCAGGGAACTGTTATGTTCCAACCCCAGATGAGAGGTAGGGGTCGTGGAGTCAATATGAATCGTGGTCCGGACTTGAGTACTGTAGTGGTTCAGAATGATGTGCAAGGGATGAAAACGATGTTACGGTGTCATCTTTGCAGAAACGTGGGACACTGGAAGCAGGAGTGTCCGTTGATGGTGCAGGATGGGGTTGTTCAGCAAAGTGGTGATGTCAATACATTTCAAACTGTGAAAGTCCCTAGAATGAGAGGACTTAATCCAAATCTTCAGAATCAAGTACAGAATTTTCAACCCATGCAGAAGATGCAAATGCTGCGTGCACAAGTGACACAGTTGCAACCAATATAGCAGCAGGTTCCTATGGTGCCTAGACAGCAAATGCAGATACCTCAAGCCACGATAGAACAGCACTAGGTGATGCTTATTCAGCAGGTCACAGGTCAGAGACAAAACAGAAGTAGTGACACAGTGCACCAATTCCATTAGATAGTGAGAATGAAATAAATGATGAATGGATGAGTATTAGTTTGGATGAAGAGCCATGTATGCTTACAGCATCACTAGAAGTAGATCAACGAGGACCTTTTGTGATGGGAAAGGTGATGGGTCACAGGGTTTCATTCCTAGTGGACAAAGGAGCTACTCGCTCTACTGTGAGAAGTGCAGAAGTTCCAAACTTATCTCTTTCAGGCAGAACAGTTCAGGTTGTGGGAGTAGCGAACAGGCAGTTGATAAATCCGATCACAGATCCTAGTGCAAGTTGACATTGGCAACTTTCAGGGACTGCATAAGTTTGTAGTCTATGACTCAAGTCCAGTATCTCTACTGGGAAGGGACTTTGTTATGCAAGACCAGATGTTCGATTAATTGTTCAACTGCTGGAATAGAGGTTCAGACAAATAGTGATGATGAGGAAGAACAAACTCTTGAAACTGAGAATGAAACCACTAATTAAGAGTACCCGTTGACTGAGTTTTTCCCAATGTTTACTGTGAAAACATTACATGCAGATTTACAGGGAACAGTGCAGGTGAATGTGTGGGACCTGTCAGGTAAAGAAGTGGTTTTGATCAAGGGAGGGGAGCCGATTAAGATTACTTTGAAGCCGAATGCAGTGTTTCCGCACCTTCCACAGCATAACATAGCACAGGATGTTCTGATGAAAGTGGCACAAATAATTGGGGATTATCTGAAACAATGAGTTTTGAAAGAAGTGTTGAGCAGTCCATGTAATTCACCGATAATGGGCTTAAAGAAGCCATGTGTGAAAGTGTGCATTGTGCAGGATTTACAAAAAGTGAGTGATATGGTGGTTAAGTGTTGTCCTGTAGTAGAGAGCCCAGCAGTAATATTGTTTCAGATTCCATGTGATGCTGAGTGGTTCACAGTGGTTGATTTGTCACAAGCTTTCTTTTCTGTGCCTCTTCATGAGGATAGTCAGTTTCTTTTTAGTTTCAAATTCCTAGACAGTGTCTACAACTGTTGCAGGCTTCCACAAGGGTACACAGAGTCACTGTCTCTGTTCAATCAGATTTTGAAAAAGAATCTGGAGTCATTGGAACTACCTTACCAATCGACTCTGGTGCAGTATATTGATGATTTGCTAATTGCGTCCACGACAAGGGACGAATGTAAGTACGACTCGTTTGCCCTGTTGAATCATTTGGGAAAATTTGGACATAAAGTATCACCTTTAAAATTGCAATACTGTCAGAAGTCAGTGAAATACTTGGGACACCAAATTGAGAAAGGGTCGAGGAGAATCGCCAGGGAGAGGATTACAATGATATTGCAGAGAAGTCCCCCAAATTCACAGAGAGATGTCAGAATGTTTCTGGGAATGGTAGGTTATTGTTGTCAGTGGATTCCAAATTTTGCTGAGATTGCCAAACCATTGCAGCAGCTGACACATAAAGAGGTTAACCCCATAACCTTAGATCAGGACCAGATGAAAGCATTTACTGAGTTGAGAGAGAGTTTGTGCAGAGCACCAGCATTGGGAATGCCTGATTACACAAAGCCATTCACATTGTTTTGTCTTGAACGTGATGCTTGTTCTTTGTCTGTATTGACACAGGTCAATGGAGGTATGAGACGAGCATTCTACGTGCTTCAAATGTAACATTGAAAAGATGTACAGTGCTAAATCCAGCAACATTACTTCCAAGTGATACTGTTGAGACTGGAAAAGAGGAAGACATTGAGCATGATTGTCTTGAGGTAACTGAATTGTGCACAAAACCAAGACCTGATATCAGAGATACCCGTTTGAAAGAAAATGACCAAATTGTCTTTGTTGATGGTTCATGTCTCAGAGATGTTACAGGGACATTGAGAGCAGGATATGCTGTATGCACAATCACAGGTACATTAGAAGCTTCCTGGCTTTGAGGTGTATATTCTGCACAAGTGGTAGAATTGGTAGCTCTTATTTGAGCGTGCCGTGTTTCTGCGAGACTGAGAGTCACAATCTATACTGGCAGCCAGTAGTGATTTGGAATAGTTCCTGATTTTGGTCAGTTTTGGGCACAAAGAGGTTTCCTGCCCTCTACTGGTTCACCAGTAAGAAATGGGGACAGAATAATAGAATTGCTGTATGCAATACAGTTGCCTGAAGAAATTGCTGTGGTAAAATGCAGTGCACATCAAAAGACGCAGGATTACATCTCACTAGGAAATGGATATACGGATAAAGTTGCAAGGTTTTACGCATTGAACTGTATATCGTTCAAAGATAAGTGGGAACTGATGTCAGAAGAAGATAACACATGAACAAGTTTTGCATTGAAAGTGATCGATACTTTGGAAGAGTTGAAAACATTGCAAGATAATGTTGACAAGGAAGAGAAACAACTCTAGTCCAAATTAAAATGTGTTCAGTGTCCTGATGAGATTTGGGTTTCTGAGGAGGATCAGATGGTCCTGCCCAATAGTTTATTGTAGCAAATGGCCAGGTATTACCATGGTCAGGCACACATTGGCAGGGATGCTATGGTTTGATTGTTCAAAATTGGCTGGTTCAATCCTAAATTCAGGCAGGCAGCAGAGGCAGTATGTCATTGCTGTATAATTTGTCAGCAACTAAACATGGGAAAAGGGACAGTAGTGAACTCGAGCCACATTGGAAGAGCAGGAGGTCCATTCAGCAGAATGCAATTGGATTTCATTGAGATGCCTTCATGTGGAGGTATGAAGTACCTGCTGGTGATAGTGTGTGTTTTTAGTCACTGGATTGAAGCATACCCTACAAAAACGAATGACTGTCTCACAGTAGCAAAGTTGTTGCTTAGGAAGTGGATACCACGTTCTGGGTTTCCGATCTTTTTAGAATCAGATAGGGTAACTCGCTTCAATAACGAGGTGATTAAACTCTTATGTGCAGCACTAAACATTGAGCAAAAGTTGCATTGTAGTTACTGCCCTGAAACATGAGAACTAGTGGAACATATGAATAGTACCTGGAAATCAAGAATTGCAAAGATGTGTGCAGCTACGAATCTGAAATGGCCAGATGCATTGCCTTTGGTGTTGATGTCGATGAGAAACACACCTGACAGGAAGACAGGGCTGTCTCCCCACGAGATCCTCATGGGCAGAGCAATGAGATTACCAGCAGTTCCAGCCAATGCACTTGTAATCATTACAGATGATACGGTGTTGGACTACTGCAAGGATCAGGCTGATGTGGTTGGCTCTTTCTCTCAGCAGTGGCAGACAACCACCCTGACACCCATCCACGATCCAGGGCACAATCTGAGAGCTGGTGACTGGATCAGTGTTTGAAAGAATGTTCAGAAGACGTGTCTAGAGCCGTGGTGGAGAGGTCCTTATCAGGTGATCCTAACAACTACGTCAGCTGTGAAGTGTGCAGGACTTCTGAACTGGATACACACAAGCCATACAAAGAGAGTGGTTTGTCCACCGGAGCATGAAGAAGCGTTGTTGAAAGCACCAACAACAGCTCAACAGATTGCCACACCTCAACCAGAAAAAGAGCCAATAGAGCCTGAACTTGAAGCAGAGCTTATGGAAGATGGTTCTATTACCCCTGTAAGAGACAAGAGTGAAGAATTACAGGAGGGTGCAGAAGAAATCAATCTCAACGGATACAGCAGGGGAACCTAGCACAGCAGAGCTTCTCCCAGAAGCGGATGGTGCTGACAAGCAAACAGAGCAAGTGCCTGACCAAGAGGGGGAAATAGTCAAAATCAAGGTGATCCGACTCCTCCTGAGTCCATCAGGTCCATCAAGAGAAAACACCATAGAGAAAGAGAAGGTAAAGAGTCCAATCCTGAGAAGAATACTGTCAGAAGGATTGAGAAAAGGAGATAATTAGCCTGATTCACAAGTAGGCAAAAGGAATGAATTGGTCATAAATGAAACAATAGTGGAAGAAGTCGATACTATGCGAAAAGAAGAACTGAGTGAAGGAGAACTAAGTGGTGATCGAAAGTTGAAAAGAAAGAGAATAGCAAGTCAGCGTTACGCAGGTCCTGAAATGGGCGTTTGCAACTACCAATGAATGGCAACAAGAGTTCATGTCTTTTTGTTTTGATAGAGAAGTTTCGAGTCAGTACTTTGACGTAACCTGAAGTTGAACAGAGAGCTGAATTGTTGAGCTAATCTGGAAAAACCTAAAGAAACTGTTGAAAATAAACCAGAAGAGACATTAATAACCTGATTTGACATAAAACAGGATGTGACAAGCTGCTAATCAATTTTGACAAGGAAAAGGGTCCCTGGATGTGAAACTGAACTGTGAGAGAAGAATTTTTCCTTATTTTTGATTTTACCACACTCTATATAAGAGTTACTTCTGCTTTCTGATTCCTTATATATCATGGCTGAGCTAAATAATCAAGGTAAAAATGCTAGGTGCTGTAGATATATGAATATTGGATTGGCAATTATATGTGGAATCTTGTTTATAGTGATGATTGTGGGAATGTCTGTTCTTGATACGAAAGGAGCCAATCGTGCTTTTGTTCCTGAGACTACTACACAAACAGCTTTAGAGAGCTAAAAAAGAGCTTTCTTCTAATGTCTTCCATTGCTTGTTGAGTGAGTATGTTGAAACGATGGATTCAAGGGATTGTCTAGTGTGTACGCAAATTCCTTCGTCAGTAGAAGAAGGAGTTACATATCATAGCTTACCTTTAACCTACTGAATAAGCTGTAGCTTGCTACTAACAAGATTCTATAATCAAGCGTACCTACAGTATTTTTACTCCAATTATGATGTTGTGTTTTTTCGTTTGTTCCTATAATTAGATATTTGAGTAGAGTAGCTAAAGAGTATGATATAGTATTAGTTAGAGGATTCGTTGCGCCTACGCTAACATTTGGAACCGCATACGTGCATAAGAACAACCGTACATGCTTGCTTACACCTTTAGAGAAGAACTTCATAGGGCATACTGATGACAGGAGAAAGGCATTAAAAGAAAAATTAGAAAATGGTATAGAGAAAAGGACTTATAAGAATGATTATGCTTATACTGCTATTAAAACGCAAGGGAAATTAGCATTGGAAGCATTACATGTAGGGAAGCTTTGTACCTATAGGCCAAAACACGCACTGACACTTTATTTGTGGTAACAAGTGAATGTAGCCATGTGTTTTTGTTGCAGAGTAAGTGGGCTTTTATGCTGAATGATCAAGACCCTGTGATTCCGGGATTTATTATATTTGTGGACTAAATGCTTATTACCATCTTACAAGAGGATGATATGGGATATGTTATTTGGGGATAGTTTTCCTAAAGATTTATCAGATAGATGATTTGAAGACGTTTCCGAAATTGGCTGAATTACATCATAAGTGGCAGAGGAGGGAAACCTCTTCTGCAGTTGTGGGAGATATCTTTGGTGCAGTGATTCCTTCAGTGGAAGTCATCTTGAATTCGATCAAGATACGAAAGTTGTCTACTATTGTGGATAACATGCTAACAAACTTTACAGGGGCACTACTCCTTATAAATACTGATTTAGCCGCGGATAGAGCTGTGACGCTTCAAAATAGGCTTGCTTTAGACATTCTTTTAGCGAATAACGGCAGAGTCTGTATGATGATTAATTCTAGGCATTGCTGCTGATAATGATAGGGAGATCAGAGACTTACTCATTAACCTGACTAACTCATGTAGAGATTTGAAGGACTTGAAAGAACCAGGTGTTTGGGAAAAGGTTGGAAAGGGATTTGCTTCAGTGGGAAATTGGCTTAGTCAAATTTGGAATGCGGTATGATTAAAAATCATACAGGGAAAATAAATTCTGATTGCTTGTATATTAATAATATGGGTGTTTTGTAAATTGTATCAAAAGATAACATTGAGAAGATCTAAAAATAATCAGAGGAGAGAAGAACAAAACAGGGAAAGAATCTATAGGAAAGATTTGAAAAGACAAAATACAGAAGAGATAGAATTGTGAATAATGGCAAGGAAAGGTGTGATGACATATTTAGTCATCAGAGGAGGGATTGCTGACGCAGATATGTTAATTAGAAATTATTAATGAATGTTTATGTGTTTTGATTAACAAGAAGTTGATAGAAAATATTAAATGTAGAGAAATTAATGTGCACATTTGAAAATTGACAGATTATAGGAACTTGTACTAAAATTATTAAAAATGTGTGAAATAATGAAAAAAAGTAATAATAACATAGTAATATGTTTTGCATTATATTGTAGAGTTAACTTAGCCGAAGTTGTGGCCTAGTTGCCAGGCCTCTTGCAGAAGCTAAATTTCTAGTGCACTGTAGAGAAGCTGATGCGTTGAACTGACTATGAACCGCATATGTTAATAAAATCTGCTTAGCTAGACTTTTCTGCAATGTACCGACGGACAGGAGATGATGGAACTAGACATGTAACAATTTTGGTAAGACAGACTTGATGTACTTTCCCAGGACTCGAACAATAGAGACACTGACTGAAGAAGAAGATGCAACATTTTCGATACCTGAGGAGCCGGATGATGAGGACATCATACAGTGAACCAATCAGCTAACTGAGAACGGTGTAATATTAGAATTCATAGATTTGCAAAATTTATATTATTGGGTAGAGTAATAACTGGTGATTGACTGACCAATTAGGAATTAGGGGGATGGACTGGAAAACCCAGTGCTTAATTTGTGCTTGTTGTTTCCGGTGCTGAGCACCTGCACTTATTTCTGAGTCCGACACTTAGTTTTCTGCCTCAAGCATTTCCTCTGAGCAAAAGACACGTGGGAAAGATGGAAGAAGAGAAAAATGAAGAAGCATCAGAAAGGGGAAAAGCAGGAAACTGCGAGAGATAGAGCTGAAGGGACGGGGAGTGGCTGTTAATGGATTGAAGAGGCCCGAGGTGGCTTCAGGATTACTCTGCCTCAGTATTATGTGCTCCCACATTTAATTGCAGCAGCCGCGTGTTTAAGAGTAGAGCTTTTAGCACCGGCACCTTTTTATTTACAAATTAAGCACTGGGAAAACCTTAATAAAATGTCATGACAAAAGGAAAAAACTTCAGATGCGAGGGGAGAACTGATGCAGATATTAGACGTCAGAAGATGCGATTCGAGATTCTGTCATTGGGCTCATGCTCTTGAGAGCCTGATACGTTGCTGATCAATTGATGACCTGAAGACGAAGACTGACTTTGTTGTTGATCCATTTTGTGGATAGGTAGCTATGTCAGTCAGTCACAAAAGCTTTATTCGGTCTAAATAACCATCAAAGCAATAACTTACAACAGTGGAATCATGATCTTTGCATACTAAATATGTAACAACAAAACTAAAAGATAGATATTAAAAATAAGCTAAAATACTATAAAATGAGGAGTCTGCAAGAAAAGTTACAATAAAGCCTACATATGCAACCCGTCCTGTAAGTGGGGAGCAAGAGTCAAAGTTCCATTTGTTGACTACTTTAAACTTCCTCATCAGTAATTTATATTAAAAAAAAAAAAACAGTGGGTAAAACAATTTAAGTTAAATAAGGTAAAATCAGGAATCAGTTAATATCAAATCACTATAAACCTTTTCCTTTTAAAAAGAATGTGGGTGTGTACCAAGTGGACGCAAGGAACTTGCTGACCGCACAATTTAGGGGAATGGAACAATCTCTCAACATCAACCTAAGGGCATCTCTACACGTTCTTATCCCCATGTTCCTACAGGCGGGACAAAGCCATTTCCGCCGAGCCGTGCCATAGGCAGGGCAAATAAACATAAAGTGCACTACAGTTTCCACAGAACCATTATAGCAAGGGCATTTATCAGATGGCAGGGTGGAGCTCCATGAGCTAGAAAAGACTTCAAAGGGAGACTTCCATACCTAAAACAAACATACAAACTTTTGCTTAGTTGATCGGTAATTATATCCAGGAAGGGTTCAAAGTGGGGCAACCACTTATAATCAAGAAAAAAAGACGTCAATCTACCATGTGAGGTGAAAGACAGATGTTTCTCCCTAACATGGGACCAGTAAACAGATCTCAGATGGTCCTTGTGGGTCCTCCTTAAACTAATGGGCTGGCTCCAAAAATGACTAAGTCCCAAGGTATGGAACCATTCTGAGATGTGCTTAAACCAAGGGATAGATAGCCCGTTTGGTCTGTCCAGTAAATCTTGCAAGGATTCCTTGTAGGTGACTAATTCAGGGGTAGTCCAGATACGAACCCAAAAAATTAAAGGCATTAAAGCTATTACATCAGAAATGCGAGGGAACCCTAGGTCCATAAACACTCGGACAAGGGGCGTGCTACGAGGACATGCCACGAGTGATCTTGCAAAGCTATTTTCCCCCACAGATAGCATGCTAGATTTGGAGCAACCCCAGACCTCGGCACCATAAACCGCGGCACTCTGAGCCTTGGCTAAATACATTTTAATAGCTGGAGAAACAACTTTCTCAATATTAGACATTTGGAAGCGCAGAATTGCCCCTGACCTATGTGCAAGGAGGGCTGAACTCTTCCCTACCTGGGCCTGCCAGTTCATATCATTACTGAATATCACCCCTAAATAATCAATGGAGCATACCTTGCTCAGGGAGACCCCATTATGCAAGATGTTACATCGTTTAGAGCTGCCAGGACCAAAAATCATGAGTTTGGTTTTACTAGAGTTAAGTTCCAATCCGTGATCTGCACAAAACACACTAAACCTATCCAGGAGAACCTGAAAACCCATTGGTGTTTTAGAGATCAAAAGAGAGTCATTGGCAAATAAAAGGATTGGAACTTTTGAATTATTCAAGGAAGGGGCATCATTTTGGCAGTCAGTTACAACTTGCACTACTTCATTGATAAACAACGAGAAGAGAGTAGGTGCCAGGACACAGCCCTGGCGTACTCCCCGCCTGATATTGATACGATCAGTAAGTTCCCCCTGGCTGCCCCACCTTACTCGAGCATAGGTATTTGTGTGTAATCTTTGAATTAAATGCAACAAGTTCATCGGGACACTACTTTTCTTTAAGACTTCCCACAATATCTGCCTTGGAACAAGATCGAACGCAGACTTAAGGTCAACAAAAACAACATATAAACTTTGTTTGGCCAGGGTAACATATTTCCAGAGTAACAAGAAGAGTCTAAAAACTTGGTCCATAGTGCTGATTTTTTATCTAAACCCAGCCTGGAGGGGTGATAGGACTTGGTTAGCTTGGACCCAGTCCGTTAGCCTATCTAGGACTTGCTTAGAAAAAATCTTTTGGAGATTATCAATGAGGCTAATTGGGCGATAATTGGCCGGCAGTCCCACATCTCCTTTTCTATGGATAGGGATAATTTCGGCTCCGAGCCACGAGTCCGGAATGGGGCTTCCTGCTGCAATAGCATTGGATAAAGTATTAATGTACAACGCCCAAATAACGGGGTCAGATTTGAACAGGTCCCCCGGTATCTTGTCGGGACCAGGGGCCTTGGCTGGTTTCAAAGAATGAATAGCTACTGAGGTTTCAGCCATTGTAAAAACAATGCCCTCCATGGGGCCCTCAATAAGAGGTCTGCATTTGTCACCCGTATAGGCCTCAGGATGCCGTTGCGCAGAGGACGCATAAAGCTCGGAGAAATGAGACACCCATCTTTCAGGTTGGATGTGGAAATTAAAAGTAGCACAACCCTCTCTTTGCCTGTGAGTCAACAGCCTCCAAAAAGAGCCCTCGTCTCGATTTTCGACTGCCTCCAACAGCTTCTGCCAGATCTCGAATTCCCAGTTTTTCTTTGCTAGGTTCAAGGCCTTAGTATAGCCAACTCTTGCAGTCCTGATCTCCTCCTGTGAGTGCTTGCGGAGGGCCAATTTGAGATTGAACCTAGCAAGGTCGCAATCATTGTTGAACCATTCCCTGGATCGGATAGCATCTGGAGCATGTCTCACAGAGGTTTCTTTGTAGAAAATGTTCTGTAAAAGATTTATCAATTCAACATGAATTTTCATGATTGGAAGACTATCGACCTCTTGATTTTCAAGACCAGAGAACAGCTGTAAGAAAAAGGAGTAAATTTGTTTGACCAAAAATGGGTTAGATATAACTTTTGGCCAACTAACACGGGTTTGCCTGGAATTTAGGGAAGGGATCGGGACGTCAGTGATCTCTAGATGTTGAGTTCTCCCAAAGGCTTTATTGAATAAAGTAAGGCATAGAGGGTAATGATCACTGTCGTAACGAGATTCAACCTTCATTTCCAGAATATGTGACCAAAGCCTAATGTCAACAAAAAAATAGTGAATGGTACTAAAAGAGCACCCCCGCTTAAAAGTGGGGGCACGATTTAGATCAGATCTGGTCCGACCATTACATTCCCTGAGTCCATGACATAGGCAGAGGGAAGCCATCTGAATAGCGGCACAAGAACCAGTGCTAGGAGAATCATCTTTCGCTTGGGGGATACCCCAGGTGTTGTCTTCTTCAGTTGTCAAATCTCCTACGAGGTTCTGGGATAAAAAAGAACAGTTAATATCACCCCCTATCACCAAATGGTTAGAAGGATGCAAAGATTCCATATACTCTACTAGCTGGGCAAGTACCCTTGATTCCATGTTGGGGGGGACGAACCTCGCGTACACGTTGACCAAAATCACTGTGAAACCAGGGTGGAATATAAGTCTGACACCCATGAGATCTGATGAGTTGAGGGGAAATACGGAATGGTCGCATTGCAATTTCTTGTTCACTAAAATCATAAGCCCACCCATAGGCCTACCAAAGCCTCCAGAGGAAGGCTGGGCTGCGACAAAATAAGTTGTGAACCCCTCGACATATGTTAACTCTTCCGCCCAGGTTTCCTGAAAAAGGCATAAGTCTTGCTTGGAGATGAAGTTAACCCAACCAGGATCTCCCAACTTTTTCCTTATTCCAGCCACGTTCCAAGATAAAATATTAAGTACAAAGGGCATGGGTGTGGGTCTAGCTCTCAGGGATGTGGTAGAGTTCAGAACCCTACATCGTGTGCCTCTATGGAGCATAACAGCCAAAGTGGGAGACGCTAAGGGAGAGACATCGTTTAGTCAGTCTAAGTCGGATAACCGGGGGGGAGCGGATCTTGGTCAAAAGTGATTGATTGCTATTGAGTGGACCCAAAGCCTTCCCCTCATGAGTATTGGAAGATCTAATAGTCATTCGTAACTCCCCCCCTGGAGAATGCTTACAGAGGTCAATTCCAATATTTCTACCAGATATCAGACAACGAGTCCGTAGGTTGAAGGTCAAAAGATTATTAACCATGGAGGTATCAAAAAAGAGGATTGAAATGTAATCTAAATCTGAGTCTGGTTGGGCATATCTATGTGCCTCCCGGATGTCAGAGCGGATAACAGACAGACATTTCCTCTGGGTGCGGAACCAGTTGACAATTTTATTAATGAGAGAGTCATGGGACTCTCTCTGCGCAGCAGATAGCCTGGGGACCCCTGTCATAGAGATGTATACATCCTTCCTACTCTGTTCGTGTCTCCCCTTTGGAACTGTTGCCTGAGTGACTAGGAATTGACCTGGGCATAAAACTCTGGGTGGACTTGTGAACACCCGTGCACCCTTCCCAACCATAACTCCCATAGACAGGGGATTTATACAGGAAGGACGTGAATCGTTATTTGTTGGAGCGGGAATAAACATGCGGCCGGTGGCGATGGGGTTGCCATCGGATTGAGAAAGGTATCTCCCCTTTTTATTTATAGCCATACTCATAGATTTAGCCCCCTGGTTTGGACATTTGGAGTGAGAAACTAAATTGGCCACAGTATCTAAAGTGGCTGGCACGTTAGGCCTTCCAATCAGCTCAGGGAGGTGATCATTCATGCTAAGCAATTTGAAATTACACAATGCATTCGTCTCAGATAGTCCAGAAATTTTGTCCAGGATAACCGTTACCAAAGATTTTAGGTTGTCCAGCTTCTGGGAAACAATTTCCAGTTCCAGTGACATCTTGCATTTAGCCTGCTGGACCAGTTCCTCTGTATCAGGTTCCACAGAAATTAAGGGCGGAGAACTACCTGTGCTCTCACTAGAAGTGGATAAGAGTTGAAATCTGTTGGAACAAGGAATATCACTAGAAACTACAGACTTAGAGCCCAAATGCAAGGAGTCCCTAAGTTGATTACATTCTGCAACATCAACATTTGAAGTAGGCCTCTTTGGCGGTGAGGAAATTACAGCCTCAAGTCTGGGAGGGGGATGGAGGTCTGCTTCCACAGACAAGGGAGGTGGCCGGAGTTTCTTGATGAATAGATCCGGAATCTTCCTAATAGTCGAATTGCCCGGGATAGAAGGAGCGGTAATGGATGCACTCCTCAATATTGCCTCTACTTCTTCGAACAAGGAATCAATAGCTTGAAACTGATTCCTAATGGGCTTAGGAGGGACGTCAGTTTTTCGACTAGCTCGTTTCTTGTGTTTTTTGGCGCCAGAGGGAGGCGCAGGAACATCGTCTGCCTTGCGCTTCCCCATAGTTTCACTACAACGTGTCCGGGCCAAGGCCTGGGGACCCCAAGAACGAGAACAAAAAAGAAGTTGGGTAATAATGGCCCCGCCCGCAAGGTTTTCCCAGGGGTAGGAAGAGAACAAGCGAACCTGGGACTGGGGATCCCACCAAACACTAACCAGACACTAACAAACCTACTGCTACCACAGTACAGATGAAAGGGGGGGGGCCAGCCCAGCCTCCTCCGGTCTCCGACGGGCACAGGACGGGCCCGCCCTTGGCCCGGGCTTTGCCCAGGCGCGCCTGCACGCATCCCGCGAGGCTGGAGCGCTGATCAAAATTTAAAGGGCTCCTGCCCTTGCAGCCACGTCACTGCCTCCTCCTCTCCTCCTTCGCGGCCCCCGGGTTGAAGAAAGCGCGTCCCGCAAGGCGGGTGCGCTGATCAAAATTTAAAGGGCTCCTGCCCTTGCAGCCACGTTACTGCCTCCTCCTCTCCTCCTTCGCGGCCCCCGGGTTGAAGAAAGCGCGTCCTGCGAGGCGGGAGCGCTGATCAAAATTTAAAGGGCTCCTGCCCTTGCAGCCACGTCACTGCCTCCTCCTCTCCACCTTCGCGGCCCCCGGGTTGAAGAAAGCGCGTCCCGCGAGGCGGGAGCGCTGATCAAAATTTAAAGGGCTACCTGGACTTGCAGCCATGTCATGCCTCAAGCATTTCCTCTGAGCAAAAGACACGTGGGAAAGATGGAGGAAGAGAAAAATGAAGAAGCGTCAGAAAGGGGAAAAGCAGGAAGCTGCGAGAGAGAGAGCTGAAGGGACGGGGAGTGGCTGTTAATGGATTGAAGAGGCCCGAGGTGGCTTCAGGATTACTCTGCCTCAGTATTATGTGCTCCCACATTTAATTGCAGCAGCCGCATGTTTAAGAGTAGAGCTTTTAGCACCGGCACCTTTTTATTTACAAATTAATCACTGGGAAAACCTTAATAAAAAGTCATGACAAAAGGCAAAAACTTCAGATGCAGGGGAGAACTGATGCAGATATTAGACGTCAGAAGATGCGATTCGAGATTCTGTCATTGGGCTCATGCTCTTGAGAGCCTGATGCGTTGCTGATCAATTGATGACCTGAAGACGAAGACTGACTTTGTTGTTGATCCATTTTGTGGATAGGTAGCTATGACAATGTGACTTTTTGTGCCTTTCTTTCTAGGTACCAACTGCACTCTTTAAATAGTTTTTCTTTTAGCTATATGTTTTCTAAATTTGTGTTCTAAATTGTTTTCGCGTGCAGTCCCACCTGCTAATGCTAATCTGGGTTAGGTAAGGTTCCCTTTGGTGACGTTGACAGTGACAAATGATTGACGAACTGATTGCTGAACTCTGCTTTTGATATCAATATATTCATCTTTGTTGACTTATGCTGAAGCATTAGAGCATATGTTTTCTCAAGTTCTGATTAGATTATGTTATTAGTGGTCACTAATGAATTAACTATGAGATAATTGAATAAAGTTTGAATTAATCTGATGGTTTAGAATTGTAACTAATAGGGAAATAAACATGCTTAACGTTTATTGAGTTATGGTTATTCATGAAATGTTGATAAATTGTCTAATGTTTAATTATTCTCTTAGTGGTTATTGCTTGACTTCATTAATTATTGATGACATTGGTCACCACATGGCTAGGATACTCCATGTGATCCAAAAGGTTCATCGCCCTATACCGTCCCCTGGTAAGTGTACTTACTAAGGAACAGGCAAGCTAGCAAGAGTGTGCCATTTATAGCCAGGAGAAATTAAAATCTGCCCTTTGAAAGCTAGCTATAAGAGGCTACAGCAGGTTTTCAATCTGAAAAAAATATTTACAATTAATGTTTGAAATTTGAGAGGCTGCAAACATACGGGGCTCACATTAGATCGATTGTTAGAGGTTATATATAAACAATGTGCTAATGCGAAATCACTAGGATGTTGGTAAGATCTCCATACTCTGACCTTCCATCTCACCCTTCCTTCTGCCCATTCAGCACCGCGCTCACTCAAAGTGCCACAGAAAATGAACTTTTCATTGATTTGAAAATAGTCTTTTCAGGAGACAATATAATAGTTAATCACATTTTTGGATTTTTCAAGTAACTGTGACTTTCTTCTGGACACTTTAGCACTACCATACAATTGCCCTTGATATTATATCCCCATGTGTACTGCCAGGTCACAGGCTCAGAAAGCTCGTAGGTACTTCTAGCATAAAGAGTGAAAGGCCACTGGTAGACAGCTGGAGGAAAAACAGTGGAAGACACACGCAGAAAATAAATCCTTAGACGCAAAAAGACACCCAATTAAACTGTGAACACCATAAATGAAGCAGAAAGCATAGTTCTGAAAAATACCTAAAGAGATGTGAAAGCCCATGAAACCGTTCCAGAACTATGAACATTCTGTTACCTGTCTACCGGAACAGCCTCAAAGAAGCTTGGCAAACGGAATTAGGTGATGATGTTTATGAAGATTCTTGGAAGTCGATTTGGCTCATTTGACAAAGAATTAAATAAGGGCGAAATGGCACACGACGCATTTCATCAGACCGGAAAGTGGCATTCAGCAACTCAAGCAACTATTTGGTAGCTAGAGGTAACGTTAAGACTCTTAAATTGCCCTTGGATTAATAATTATCTTGCACTTCGAGAGGACTAAGATTACATAACTGAGTATAGCATTCATGAAAAAGGAAATCTCTTCCCCATTTTAAATATGCCTTTCAATGTTAAGTTATTTTCTATTACCATAGATCTCTAAGTAGCCCTTAGTGCCATATATCAAGCAGATCTTTTAGAGCACTGGGTGCTAACCGATTGGAGGCTTGCAAACAAATTAAATTGTATTTTGTAAATTTGCAGCGCTTTTGCATCAAAAAGAGGCACAAATGCGACGCTAAAAAAGTATAACTATGAGCCTTTATGCCTAGGTGGAGAAGTACAGAGGAAGCAGTTTCTGTTCATTGAATACACTGAAATATATGCTTCTCTCACTTCGGGGTCATCATTTTCAGTACGAAACACCTTGGCACCAGGGGTGTTTAAGGCATGGGAAAAGTGGGCAATTGCCCAGGACCTCTACCATCCAAGAGCCCCCTTGTGAAAATTAAGGGGCATATTTATACTCCGTTTGTGCCGGATTTGCGTCGTTTTTTTTACACAAATTCGACGCAAAACTAACTCCATATTTATACTCTGGCGTTAGACGCGTCTAGAGCCAAAGTCCATGGAGTTTGCGTCACTTTTTAGCGTGAACACCTACTTTGCGTTAATGATATGCAAGGTAGGCGTTCCCGTCTAAAAAATTGACTCCGAGGCATGTGCGCCGTATTTACACTCCAGGGCAAAAATCACGGCCGGGAGTGGGCGGGTCAAAAAAAATGACATCCAGCTGCTTTTGCGTCGTTTTTTAGCGCCTGATCAGGGCAGGCGTTAAGGGACCTGTGGGCTCGGAAGGAGCCCAGAGGTGCCCTCCCATGCCCCCAGGGACACCCCCTGTCACCCTTGCCCACCCCAGGAGGATGCCTAAGGATGGAGGGACCCATCCCAGGGAACATAAGGTAAGTTCAGGTAAGTTGTGGCATAGGGGGGCCTGATTTGTGCCCCCCTACATGCCACTATGCCCAATGACCATGCCCAGGGGACATAAGTCCCCTGGGCATGGCCATTGGGCAAGGGGGCATGACTCCTGTCTTTGCTAAGACAGGAGTCATTTCAATGGGGGTTGGGAGTCAAAAAAATGGCGCAAATCGGGTTGAGGCGAAAATTTTGCCTCAGCCTGACTTGCCCCATTTTTTGGCGCCCAAGCTCCATTTTCCCCTACGCCGGCACTGCCTGCTGTACGTCATTTTTTTTCACGCACACCAGGCAGCTCCGCCGGCTAACGCCGGCTAACGTCATTGAATAAATACGGCGCCCGCATGGCGCTTCAGAATGGCGTTAGCCGGCGCATATTTTTTTGACGCAAAACTGCATTAACGCAGTTTTGCGTCAAAAAGTATAAATATGGCCCTAAGTTTCTCTCTATTTGACAGTCCTTTATTCTATTTATTTGTATGATCTCTCCGTCTCTACCTACCTTTGCTTCATTCAGACATTTTTGGGGTCCTCTGGCAAGACATATTTCAACTGTTTTTGTGTGTGATCCTGCTAAAATTTAGCATTTTATTTCAAATGTGTTGGCATCAGATGGGCTTGAATTAGCATGGAATAGGAAATGCAGTTTAAATGTGTTCTATACTGTGGCCCTACAAATGTCTTGCCCATGGCCCAAAAACGTCTTGAGATGACACTGTTCAGCTCATTGCATAGTTAAGGTTTTATCCAGTCCCTGGATATGTAATCAGATGACAATAACTAGGAAGGAGACATTCAAGGTGCTGACAGAGTGTTTCTCTGATCTATATGCTGCTTCTCTGGTCCCTGCAGATTTTTGAGCTTTTAAGCAAAAACTAGGGCTATTGCCACCAGGTACTGCCAACTCACTCTGTAAAAGCTAAGATCCCTATTCCTCAACATGATTTTCCACAGGCCTTCCTGTGTGCCCCCTTTTTTTGTCCTCTCAGCTGCATTAATAAGTTCAGCCCTATCTGCACTGGAGTAGAAACCTTCATAAAGTAACAATACATAGTACACAATGGATTTAAATTAATCTTCATCCAAATGGTAACAGAAACAAGAAAACAGACGAAAAATGAAAGAATAGTGACAGACCATAATTCTTTACATGATAGACTTTTTCCAGAATTGATGCGTCCCCTTTACTCATCCTCCCCCTCAAATAATTATATCAAGTGTAAGCTTTGACCCACACACTATTCCCACCAGGCTTAAAAAATACAATGGTTTTGGAATAAAAGAAAAGTTCAACATTTTGTATAGAACGCCATCTTCTCAATATTGCTCTCCAAGAGATCAATTGCAATACTGGACCCATATTTTCCTTCATGGCTTATATTTTAAAATTGTTCACCTGTTTCATATGATAAGGTACCTTTAAATCTAAATTGCAAAAAACATCATTTAGGAACACAGGAAAAACACCTTTCTGATGAGGTTTCTGCTTTCAGATGGAATAGCTTATGACTCAGTCCTGAAAAAAAAAACTGATGGGTGAAATGCTTGGATTGACTTCAGGCAAGTTATTTAACAGGCTGCATTCCCCTTCATCATTCTTTTTCTTCCAATGCCACTTCAGACTGGAATCAGCCATGTGCAAATCAGTCTGGGGCCAGCTCCAACAAAAGCAGATCAACCCAAATGATCAGTCCAGAATCAACCCCACACTGGTTTCAGCCTATTTGGACCTCTCCTGAATGGTGTAGCCTACGTTTTATGTCAAGTGACCTTGATGCGCTGCCCTATGCCACAGGGACAGAGCAGAAATGCACCATATTTAGATACAATACATTTTTGTGCTTTCTCCCTGAACTGGTGCACAAATTGCTACCTAGCACCAACGCGGGCACCCTTGCACCTTGGTGCAAGGGTGCCTGTGTTGTCAGCAGAACTGTTTTTGTGGAGGAAGGGACACCTTCTTTCACAAAAACAATACAGAGAGAGAGGCATTTTCCTCTTTATATGTGTGCTGTCTAATGCAGCACAAATGGAAAGAGGAAACAACAAGGAGATATTTCTCCTCATTGCACCTGCCATGGAGTGGCATACAATTTTGAAGCATTCCCAGGTTTGCAGATTCTTGTAAATATGGGAATACGTCAAAACTCCTGGGTGTTGCGTGGGAACACCCACCTAAATGCCCATTGTGTGCCTTCCTGATGCAAAGTAAGGCAAGGCAGTGACTTCCAGTGCTTTGCCTTTCGACATATCTAGAAGGCCATGAAAAGCCACGGAATGTGGCTTTGTATGGCCTTGTAGATGTGGGTATGCACAATTCGCCACCAGTCATCACAAAATGTGACTCACTGGCAGCACACCGGGCATGTAAATATGCCCCAAAGTTCAGAAATTGTTTTATGACATTTTATTTATGTAATATATGTCAGATGCACTGTAATGAAGTAGTCACTGATTTTCTGCACAGATTTAGCCTCAGCTAAAATGCAACCTGTGAGAAATTGGGTTGTTGGTTTACTGAGATCTTTATCCTGGCAAAGCAACAGCCACCATCCCTGTCATGGTGAACCACATAAGTCCCTAAATTAACATTTTTTAGCAAAAACCAGTGCCTAAAAAGACAATGTGCCAAATGGGGACATCTCGTCACATGAGACCAGGTCAAAGTTGAGAAATATGACCGACTTCGAAGGAGCTTGGGTTGGATTCATAAAGTGAATAGGGCCAGGTCAGCACTACCTTTGGGCGTAGAAGAAATGTATGAAAAAACATTTCTGAAAAGGTAGTAGTTCAACAGAGCAAGGCTGCAGATAGTGTTAGCAGAGGTAGTGTTGTTACTGGGAAGTCTCTGGGCAAAGTCATGGTGAAGATTTCTACGTTCAGATTTAGAGGCATATTTACAAGGAGTTGGTGCTGCCATTGCAACTTCTTTTTGCCACAGCGGCAGCCCATTCTGCTCTCCATATTTACAAAGTGACACTTTAGGTCCAATGTGTCACTTTCCGGTGGTATTTGTTGGAATTTTCCTCTGCCTGATCCAGCTGCATCATTCAATCTTAAACTTATGGAAGGTAGGTGTTCCTCCATAAAATCCAACGCAGAACCAACACACTTACGAGTCCATTGAAAAGTGACACATTGTTGGCACGCAGCAGGCAGAGCCTAAAATGCATCAACATTTCTGTGCATCAGTAACCCATTTGTAAGAAATGACACATTTGCACTAGTATAGAAACTGAAGAAATCCAAAGCACTTTGGCAAGTTCAACTATGCCATGGAGGTGCTCATACTGCAGCTAGAAGCAGCGAGAAGCCCACCACCACGGAAGCAGCACATGAGAATGGAGACGATATACCACCATAGAACTACCCTCATTGAACTTAGGGAGGAAGAGGTCATCACCTACTATAGACCTAGGAGATCATCCAGCAACTTAACCAGATTGCACCAAGGCTGCAGCTAACATCACAGAGATGCACCAACATCCCTCTGGAGGCAAAGCTGATGGCAGTTCTCCACGTGCTGGTGTCTGGGTCATTCAAAAACCACCCGGCCCAGAATAGCTGGAAACTCACAGCCATCCTTTGTAGCTTTCCTACCCTCTGTCATGGATGCCATCACCAGCCTACTCCTTAGGACATCATGTTATCCAACATACAGCAGCAACAACTGGAAAAGAAGCAAGGCTTCTATGCCATAGCTCCATTCCCTAATGTCTTGGGAACAATGAAATGCAACTTGTGCCTCCTGCTGCTACATCTCACCTCTACCACCATAGGAAGCACACATATTCCATCAACGTTCAGGGAAGAGTGGATCATCTAGGGATGTTTGTCAATGTGCTAGGAAAGTACCTGGGGAGTGCTCATGTTGCCTACAGGCACCCCATCATCAATGAACTTCCAGAATGGGAGACATGGGAATAGTCTACTGGTTGGTAAGTACAAATGAAGTATCACAGGCTTGATAACAGTGAATAATGTTTGATGAAATACCATCTCTGTGTTTGGTGACCGAGAAGGTGCACATGTAGTAGGGGTGTGCCTCATACATGCACCATGGAATGCAACCCTGCAAGTCACACATGTTAAGACCTGCAAAGCCGATGTGTTTGCCTTTCAATGGTAGAAAGAATGTGAGAGATGCAATGCTTGGCAAATGTTGTGCTGCAACATGTCTGTTGTCTGTGTGTCAACGTGTAACTCCCATTGTCATGAGGCATGTCATATATCCAACACGAGCTAAACTTTGAAAAGTTTCAAAACATTTGCCATTCTCTGGTCATGTGTACCACAGAAAATGTACAAAAGTCATTATAAATACTATTGCCACCTTTGAGTGGTGCATTTTGCGGCACACAGATGTACACTATAAGGCCTCCAAGGGTTCAGGATGTGCAGTAAGATAGCCCTTCATGCGCAAAGTACGTCTCACAGGACATGCAGCAACATATTCACCAGGTTGCAATTGTGCCCGTCTTAGGGCTACGCAATCTATTGTGTGCCACTTCAGCTTGAAAAATCAGGACTGTGCTGTGTGGCCTAAAATATGTGCTACCCTGTCCTTACTTAGTGAGGCAGTGCAGAGCTGATAATTTACTAGTTGCACTGTACAGTGTAAGAATCCTATATTTCTGTGGCTTTGTGCCCTGTCAATATAGTGGACTGCCATGCACTGCAATGCACTGCCAAGTGCAGACAATGAAGTCCCACATTGACCTGCACTCACAAATCTATCCACAGTAGTATCTACTGAACACCAGCGACTACTACTGTCACATCCAAATCTGTGTGAGTGAATGGGACCACATCATCTGCACCAGATAACTATTTAAAATTAAGATCTGTAGTAGTCCAGAAATGCCAAGAATAGTCCCAATGCAACACAATTGAGAAGTGTGAGAGAAGTGCCTCCTCAATGGTGTACGCACTCTTAATATCAGGGGTAGAGTGGGATTGACTTTGCTGCCTTATCATGTCAAGGGGGAGATTGCTATACTCCTCCATATGGCATGCACAATTATCCTTGTTTGTTGTATATTGCACAACCTATGTGTGCAGACCAATGGCCCATGGGATGAGAGCCATGAGGACCAGGAAGGCACAGATGAAAATGATGATGGAGGTGAGGACGAACCCCAAAACCTACCCACAATTGCTGGTACTGGAGAAGAGACAACATTATACAGAACTTTTTCACGCATGAAATATTGTGATGAACACTAATATATTGATTGTTTTCAAAGAGTGTTTGCGTGGCAATAAATAAGTGAACACCACCTTTGTGTAAGCAATCTCATTTCACACTCACTGTAAACATCAAGACACTCACATCTCGCCTGATAGTTTTTGGCCCATCAAAAAGGTATGTTGTATGTCACAAACACCGCAGGACAACATCATGTGTAGCAAAATATGTGCGCATGTCAACAAAATGTGCCAAATGCATGAGCTTTGGGAATACATATACCAAACTAAACTATTGCTGTGGCATAGTGTGGGCATGTGGTGAGTATGTGTGCTGCTGCAGTGTACTTGCCATCAGAAATCCTGCCACAATCCAACAGGAGTGTAAATTTAAACAGAGTGCAATGACTGTGTGTGTGAGCATTAAACATCTAGCTATTGTACTGCCTCATACTTGTAGAGGCCAGTATAGTGCTCTCATAGTCCGATGACTGTAAACACAGGCACCCATGATGTGCTTGGGAACACAGTGCAACCTATATAGTCAGCATGTTCTACATCAAAGTTAGCAAGCACATAGCAACATCATTGTGCTATTTCATATACCACATATGAACACATATAAATGGGGATTCCTTAAATGCCTAGTCCTAATTACCTAGGCCTAATGCTGGCACACTTGCCCTGCTAAGAAAGGATGCAACTGT
Organism: Pleurodeles waltl; assembly: GCF_031143425.1. Classification (NCBI taxonomy): domain Eukaryota; kingdom Metazoa; phylum Chordata; class Amphibia; order Caudata; family Salamandridae; genus Pleurodeles; species Pleurodeles waltl. The sequence goes on from NC_090443.1 coordinate 788,898,277, forward strand.
TACCTGCAGGAATGTAAGTGACCCTGTTAGTGTGTCTCACCCTGATGCAAACAATGCTGTCACTCCTACAGGTCCATCTACATGTGTTAGCAAACCAAGGACAAAAAGAGATCCAAAATAACTCAATGGCTGTGAAGGTATGACTACATGCAATATCACTTCTTCCAAGGTAGCATGCACTGACTCATTCCAGGTTAGAGAGGCGTAATGTGTCACACAATTACCAGATGAGACTCGGGTGCAAATGGCTACCCACATTCTAAGTTCACAAAAGCCCTCTCTGTTGCCAAATAATGTAATGTATGCTGATGGTAAACATTATACCTCTTTGAAAGTCATCACACTTGTTTTGGCAACTCAAGCTGTCATTGTGATGACCAAATATAGGCTAACAAGTTGGAAAACACTTTTCTGCAGAGGTGATGTCCATGTGCCACAGATATTGTTGCTGACACCAAGCCCATACAATAGTTGTGTGTGTCCCACAACAAGATATGTTAGTTGTTGGGTATTTCTGTATGGTAAATGTAGTCTCACATACATTAACAGATTGCATATATGCCTAGACACATGCCTTACATATCTAGATAGTCAATCTATAACCTAGATGCCACATACACTGTAAACTGACTAAAGCAGCAAGACTATGTCATTTCTAGAATGTGTATTGTATCGGTAACACATCCCTGTCAGGAATGCAGACAGATAGTATGTTCCCCAAGTTTTATTAAACTCATGTGATGCAGTATGTATTACCGTTGCACAGGACTGTAAATGTCAAAAGTACTACACAGCTAAGCACGTCCAGTCAAGCATGATACAAACTGTAAAACATTGAAATAATGTGAAGATCTTAATATCTCACAATATGTTAGTGTATTTCCCGGTGATAAATTGAGTGTCCTATGGCGAAATGTACAAAGCATTTTACTGGTCGCAAATGGGCTATCATGTGGTTTGCATCTGGTAAAATTAATTTTGCCATGTACAAAAAGGCAATCTGAGACTCTGTAACTTGTTACTGAATCACATTTTGCTTTTGCGATTTGGTATTAGGAAGAGGCATGTTTAGGATGTCCCTTCCTCATACCGAATCACACTGGCATGCATAAACATTTTGTGACCTGAATGCAGCTGCAAAACATTCATTCTTTACTGACTCCGTAGAGGAGGTGGTAAACCATTCCCAAACAGGAAGGGGTCCACAAGGTACCCCTTCCCCTTTGTGAATGTGGCACCAACATTTTTCACAGGGACCACTGCCTACTCTTAAAAAATGAAAAGATAAGTTTTAATTTTTGTGTGTGAAATGTTTCCCATTTTCCTTTAAGGAAAATGAGGTGCAATTTACAAAAAATGGCCTTATTTAAAAAGAACTCACAGAAATGGTAGTTATCCTTCTGTGTTGCTAAAGTCGCCCAAAGTGGGCAGGGTATGCCCAGACATGGGTCCCTTGCTCACTGTGCCACTGGATTCAAGCTAGCCTGGCTGATGAGGCGCGATATTTGATACTGATCCCAGGTTGCTTGTTTCCAGTCCAGGGAGGGCCTGGCCTGGCAGTTTGGGGTGGACTGTTCATTTGGGGAGCAGAATAAAGATTGATTTGCATATGACTGAGTCCAAACTGGGATGGCATGGTGAGCAAAAGATCGATTGATTTAACCCAGATCTGTGACAGAGGATGTTTGGAAAGTTTCAGCACTCCGTCCATCATCCTTTTGTGCTGCTGACCCCAGAAGGCCACCATCACTGTGAGTGCTGGCCATTCCCAGTAGGTCACCTTCTTAGACCACATGTATCATGATATGTGGGAACTGTCATCCAACATCATGTTTATCTGAGCATCCCTCAGATTTCTACTTATCAGTGGCATGTGAGAAGAGGTGACAGAGGAGCAATGTCCACCTTGCCATGGTGTTTAAGGGTGTCGGATAGAAAGTCTTTGTGAACCTGCCTTTGGGTATGTCAACTGCTATCTGCCTGTCTGACGCATACTGCTAGTGTAGTTGTACACATGGGAATGTATGGTCATTTGTGAGGATTCCTACATCAGTGCAGATAGGATAGGTATGACTAGAAATGGCACAGGTCAACAGTTCACACATGGTAATGCAGTTAAAGATCTGACTCACGTCCTAATATGCCCAATGGCCAATGATCAACACATGACCATGCAATTTGCGTATTTTGTGTAGTAATAAGACAATGCGTAAAGTAACACACAAATTTCTGCATTGTGTGGTCATCATGCAGCCCACCACACAGATCAACTACTGGTGGCGTTAGCCAAACTGGGTCCTCCTAGCAAATGTCAGCCTGGATTAATTACAGCACAGGGTGGTCATATATATGAGAACCACAGCATTCATGCACACACTTATCACATGTTTGTGGTTTGTATTTATGTGCATCAAGGTAACATTCCAAAATGACGTGCATGGGCAGATGCCAGGATATTTATAGGGCCACATGGTATTGCTTGTATTTCATCAAATGTAGCCCGTTATATGGTTCCATGTATTCCCATGAGTCAATACTGGAGACGTGTCCAACGGGTCTGTATGAAGGGAGGATAGCTAGCCACCCTCCATATCTCAACATTATTGCATGCTGCTTGAAACACCCCAGGGAGTAGCTCGGTTGATCATGTGTACCATTCCTTGTGTACACATTTACAAATCCGAGTAGGTAATATTATGTATACTTGTATATTTGGGCACACACTGCCATTTTATATACATGTATACCTACAATCTTTACATCTGAGCAACTTTGCATTATTAAATTCGGATTCGTTGCTGTTTTGAAGGAGTCTGTCATTTTTACTTTACAAAATGATTTTTTTCTGTCAAGATATGCCACATGTGATGTTTTTGTTGCCTATAAACTCATGTTGATTTAAACTTGTATACCTTCAGCTTTGTATGATATATATTTTCATCCTATCCAACAGACAACATGGCATCAGCCAAGGAAAAGGCCTATGGGATCGAGCTTGAAAGGTACTGCCAGCTCAGGCATGTTTCCCAGGCATACCATAGGATGGAATTCATGTAGTTTGATGTACATGCAGCTGGTACATGGTGCTCAGAACCTCAGGGGCTCCAAGGAGCAGCCAATACAGTTACCAGGCAGCCAGACAATGTGCCCCATGGGGAGGGAGATGCAGCACTTCCTGGACCTTCTTCATGTCCAACCACACTTGCACCACAGGCTGAAACACCAACCCCAGGACAGCCATCTGCCTTCAAACAGCAGGCCTTTAAGGACCTTGCCGTACTTAAGAAACATGTGTCAGGCACAAAGCAGTAGAATGACATGATAATGAGGCGTGTGAACACTTTGCAGTAGTACGTGGACCGCATTGCTGCCCAGATCTAGGACTCACTTTTAATTCAGTCCCTTTCCCTATTTTTATTATGTTGTTTTTTAGATTTGTACAGTAGCATAGGTTAAGTTAGTTATTAGCATGGCAGGAGGTTAATGAAGTTTAGTGAAAGTACGTTTTTTAAATTGTATTGGTGTTTTCTACAAAAAAATTAAAACATTTGATAAAATACAAAAACATATATTTCTTTTAGCTTTCAATCTTTATTTAGTTTGTGTAGAGTTGCAGTTCATCTTGTTAATGTCTGAAAATGTGTTTTAAGGGGGTTGGCAGTTGATGTTTAACATGTCTGTTGTGGTATCTCTGTAGAGTAGTATATGTGAAGGTTAGGTAGGTTAAGATAGTTTTTAGGTAAGTTAGTGTAGGTTTGTTTATGTATATTTTAGGTAGGGTAGGTAAGCTAAGGTAATGTAGTTAGGTTTAGATTTTATAGGTTTTAGTTCGATATAAATAAAGTATGTTTTCTACATTCACAACTGCTTTGTGAATAACTGTATATGAGTTGACATATATTGTGAGGTGGTGTTAGGTTCATGCTGTGGGATTTCCATGGAGTCTTTATTTATGTATGACTAGGTAAAACACCTATGGGGAATATCCTGTCAAGTTTGCAATGGACTCACTTAAGGAATCCTCATACATGATTGTACAATGTAAGTAGCACTATTGCTGTGAATGGACACACAGGGCAAAACAGGTATTCCCATACTGTTGCAGTGTGTGTGTTTGGGTTGTGTTACATGTGTTCTATGGATGATCATGTCAAACAATTGTCGGTATTCAAGGAGGTTTTGGCTCACACACTGATGCCAGTTGCATACACTCACCCATGCATCATTTTATGCTCATAGCAGTGTTGGTTGCTGGCTAGTGTCCATGGGTGAGCTCCCCACATGTGCTGTGACTTTATTCACTGTTACCATTGACAGAATGCTACTTGTTTCAATTCATGCTTGTGACCTTGAGTAACTACTTGCTAGTTTGGATGCATATAGTGTTCACATAAACTATCCCCCTGGCCTGTGTAAATTTGTCCATGGCTGTATGACACATATTTCTCTCTGGCTAGTAGGTAGTGTCTTTAGGGTCAGAACATCCACCATGGTCTACTTAGTGCATTCATCAACATAAATTGATGTCAGTGCATGTATTTACATGTGTAAATCTGTAGGGTCACAGTCGCAGTTATTTCAGCAACAACCCCAAAATTGTCTTAGAGCTTTTGGATATCCAGACAGAGTTCATGGAGGACACATGTCATGAGACATGTTGAGGAGAGCAGTATTCCAGTGAGGAGGAGTTCCAAATTGCCATTGAGAAGGGAAGCCACATTGACAGCCCACAAATGGATAAGAGCAACAAGTGGGTAATCACAAACTAGACAGTGCCAGTTGACAAGGGTGATGGCTTGTTACTCAACACAGGTTCAATAGGGAGCCGCCTAAGTGGCACAGACAAATGTTATTGGGACATTTTCTGCTTGAAAGTGGGGAAATCCACTTCTTCCTCCACTGATATGATGTGTGTTGTGCCTCCCATGAGGGTGGTGGTGTTTGTGTAGGAGGCATCTGAGGCACACACACACACATCAGGGACTGAAGATGTGGCTCCTGTGTCCCCAACAACATTTGCCTGTGCCAACAAGGAGGGCAGCACTGTGCTGAGAAGCCCTGCTGGCTTGTCAGTATAGCACCAACATCACGGTTCAAAACACCCATTGTTGTACTATAAGAGTCCTGTTTCTGCTCCATGGATTATAGGATGTTAAATGCAGCCTCCAGCAGTTTGTCAACCTCACCTGTGTAACATTGGCACGCCTATGGTTCCCACAATTCTCTCCATCCCCGCCCACATCACATCCAACATCTGCTGCTAGACCCTTACTGGTTGCAGTTGAAATATAACCTGTGGGTCCTCGGACTCCAGAGTTGTCCTGGGATATGCTGATGGGGTAGGTTGGGTTGTATTTGGTTCCTCTGGAGACCCAATGATGCTGTCAGGCCCTCCCACTTCCAGAGAAGGTAATACATTGTACTCCAAGATTTGCTGGAAGGTGTCATTGTCCATGGAGGCAGGATGGCATCATCAGCAGGTTGGTCTTCCTGGACAGGCAGCTGGTCAGAAACAGTTGTTTCTCCATCTATAATAAATGGAAATATTTTTCAATGTTGTTCAATGCTAGATGTTGACAGTTGTTATGTCTGACATACAGTATTTAAATTCATTTACTTTCCCCACCACATTGATGTGTGGTACCTATGTGACTTGGCAAAGTATTTGCCTTTCAGATGGCAGATTCTGTGCATCGTTCACATGCCATTCGGTGACAAGGGTGTTTATTTGTGTCATACTACACATTACAACACAGTTACACAGCTTACTAACCTTCCCTTCCAGTGTGGATATGTCAAATTTAGGTACACATCCAGCTTGGAGATTGGCACTTCTTTCAATTATTTCTATGTCTAACGTTTTCTCATGTATTCACAGCACTACTGTGCACATTGTACCAACATTGTTCGGGTTCACCAGTGTAGCTAGCATTCCCTGTGGCCGCTACATAGGCCACAGCTCATGTCAAGGTAAACCGTGCTTGTTGAGATATTACATTTGATCCTGTTGTCAGCCTTAAACATGCTACATCATGCTGTCTGGCATGCACGTTGTGCAGTCATGTTGCCAATGTGCATATTGGTCATGCACCCACACAACACAGCTAGCAACCTGCACACTCCAGGAATGTGTAAGTGCATGTTCATGCCATGGGTGTGCTATTTGTCTGAACAGTGGCCAGTGTGTGTGATGTCTGAGGGGATATACACAGTAAAACTAAGAAGTTATCTAGCACTGACGCTCACCCCATTTCATTGTAGCTAGAGTTGAATATCTGCTGAATATCACATATTGTTTGACTCATTCCCACTCATTTGAACGTGTACATGACACCTCTAGCAATCCTCATTTGGGCTCAGTGACTCCACTTACTGTCACTTACAGATGAAAGCCTGATCATGTATTGACTCACAAGTTATGCCAAAGCCTACATTTACATTCACCACTACCAATTACCTAACATGGCTGTGTGTTTTTGTGAGCTATGCATCTGGCTGGACCCACGCTTACTAGTATTTTTGGTCATGCATTACATGTACCTACCCTGCTTTGGCACACACTTTTATCCATAATTCTTAACCTCAAACCAGCAGAGATTCCTGCCCATAGCTACGTCAACCTAGCTCATCCCGTCACTTCTGAATTCACTGTTTGTCATCCTGTCGCTTTGAAATATGTATTGTGGTACGATTTTTCTTCTTCCATCACCTTCCTGGAACATGCTACATCTCCCCACCGGTGCACATAATATGTTGTGAGCAGTACTCCTATGCCCTCTTCTAACTCATCCCTTCCCAGCAGCAACAGATGTGTTTCAATGTCAAACACAGCAATGCATGTGTATAGCTAAGGGTACCTTGAAGTACACATGCCACTTCTCACCTCCTTGCTATGCAATGTGTCCTGTTTGAAACATAGTGAAAGTTCAAAGTACTCATCCATTCTTACGTTTAAGAGCACTGCCAGGGGACAACCCGCCTCACACACCATTTATTGATTTACGAAACACACAGTTTAATATTTTATGCATTACTTGCTTCACCCACCTGAGATATTTTAGATACCAGGATTGAGGGTATTGGCTACCACGGAAGGATACACATGTGTGCTTATGCCCCACACATCATGGCATCTGTGTGCAATTTAGTTTAATAATAGAGACTAAAGAAAAGCCACATGCATCACCAGTGCAACAGTTATGGTGTCACACCAGCAGCAGATACCACAGGACTCACAGGTTGCATTTCAACGCCAAGTGGTAGGAGGCCAGCGGCAGATGTTTGATGTAGGAGCCCACACAAAGGCTATTTGCATGCATTTTGGATGGACTCATAGCTATTGAGTAAAGCAAGGCATTGAGAAATGGATGAGCTCCCTTAGTCTGAATCAGTGAGTCATTCCATGTGTGTTGTGGTGAGTTTTGTAACACACCCATGGATTTTGACTCATTCCCACATTTCCAAAACAGATAAACCTGGATATGTGTACAAACACATATGCCTAACCTACCCAAATTAACTTCAGTTCTCCTCCCTTCTGCCTCTTTCCATGTTTGCTGCATTTTGCTGCACATATGGGAAGAGGTAAATGCCTCCGTAGATTGTTATTGTGCAGGTATTTATGCCTTCCTACAAAAAGACAATCCTGCACGCCATGCAGACACCCTTGCAACATGTTGCATATGTGTAGCCTTATATCCAGGCAGCCATAAGTGCACCAGCATGGTGATAGTCACCGGAATGCTCTTTTTTTTTTAACAAACATAACATCTGTGCCCTTTACCTGTGGTGCAGGGCAGCAAAGCATGGTCCCTTGCTGTGCTGCCCTGGGCCTGTATTGTTGTACTTGTGAGCCTCTGGACTTGGCTCTACAAATGGTCCTATATGGTGATACTTCACATGCTCAACAACTGACTCTCCTCTCAGGTAAGGAATTGATCCTGTGACATCCACATTCCATGCCATAGCTTAACAGTCCATATTTGGCTGCATGAACCCACGGTAAGCCCACTCATCTCGTGATGCAAGGGGGCATGGATTATCCAAGTCTGGGTGGTCAGGGTTCCTGTGTCCTGCCATGTTGTGGTGTTTCAGTCCAGGGGGCATATTTACTAGGAACTGGCATAGGAAAGCCTGCAAGCCTTTCTGCTGTGCTGCCCTAAGCCAATTCAAAAGGGCATAGATGCAACTTATTTACAAGATATAGGGGGTTATTCTAACTTTGGAGGAGGTGTTAATCCGTCCCAAAAGTGACGGATAAGTGACGGATTTACCACCAGCCGTATTACGAGTCCATTATATCCTATGGAACTCGTAATACGGCTGGTGGTATATCCGTCACTTTACCGTCACTTTTGGGACGGATTAACACTCCTCCAAAGTTAGAATAACCCCCATAGTGAATTTCTGTCCTTTCCCCCTGTGCTGGTGCACAAATTTCAATCTAGCTCCAATTCAGACACCCTTGCACCATGGAGGAAGGGTGTCTGCATTGTTGACAGGATTGTTTTTGTGCAGGAAGGTACACTTTCCTGCAAAAAAACAATCCAGAGAGGCATTTTGCTCTTTCTATGTTGCATCTTGTCAGCACATGGCTCATTCTGAAGCACCCAATCCCTCTACTATGTGACGGTCTGGGAGGAATTCATAATGTCTAACAGCCAGCTACATCCAGTCCTGTGGCCTAGGACAGAATGCAGGCACAAGGGGCAGAAAAATGCTAACTTCTCATATTTTAGAAAAACAGGACCCAACCCTTCTGCCCCTATAAGGAACCAGGGTGTCTACTGTAGAAGAGGGAATAATGGTTCTGCTGGACTCTATTACTGATGATTAATGTGACTCCAACTCCTTATACTGATCTGCATTCAAAATTTATTTTCAGCAAATCAAAAAAGTGCAGACAGCGCAGTGCTCAAATGGGTAATATAGCACAGTATTTATAATTATTTATATTGTAAAGCGTGACTGATCACCCTCAAGAGTATCCAGGTGCTTGCATGTCTCAACGGCTCATTGGAATAGCCTGGTTTTGAGGGCTCTACAAAATTCCGGATGAGAGGTGATGGCCCAGAGTTGCGTGGGGAGGCAGTTCTAATTTTTTGCTTCTATGTGGGAGAAGGCACATCCTCCACCTCTGCTTTGGTGGATATGTGGAGCGGCAAGCAATAGGGAGGCAGAGCATAGCCTTCTTGACAGTTGGTGGAAATTTAGGTGGAAGCTAATCTAGGTGGTTCCTTAACTGCGTAGAGCTTTGTGTGTGTGTGTGAGCAGCTTGAATATGCATCTCTTCTACATGGAGAGCCACTGAAGTTGCTGGAGATGTGGTGTGATGTGGGATCATCGAGGAAGGTGAGGTTGAGTCTGCCTGTGGTGTTCTGTATGTCCTGAAGTCTTTGTAGGAGTTGTGAGGTGACTCCTATGTAGAGGGAAATGCAGTAGCCTAGTTCACTGGTGACAAAGGCCTATGTCACTGTGTGTCTCATGTGTATGGGCAGCCACTTGAAGATGCTAAGTAGCTTTAACAGAGTGAAGAAGCAGGTGGAGGAGACAGTGTTAGTCTGTAATTCCACGTCAAGGCTGTTGTCAAAGATGATTCAGAGGTTTCCGCCATGTTCAGAGGTAGTGGCTGCAGGTCCCACTTCTGAAGGCTACCAAGAGTTGTTTCATGTGTTGCTGCTCTTGCTGAAGATCAGAACTTCAGCCTTGTCGGTATTTAGCTGCAGGCAGTTTTCTTTCACCTACTTTAGTTTATAACAAAAAAAAAAAGTCCCTTTTTGATTTGTGTATTAGACAATCCCATGTGAAACTGTCGATGTTTTGACCCTTTAGTTAATGGGCAAGGGCCTCCTCAGGTCAAGAAATGCCATCCTGCCCTTCACCTATTGGGATAAGAGAATAAGGAGAGGCCAATTTATAAACAATATCAGATTGATCTGTTTCAGAATAGGAGTCATAAATAAATTAGGATTCCTCCTCCAAGCAGTGTATCCTGCTCTACTGCTGGGGTGACTCGATCCAAACTGGAATAAATCTGATAAAGAAATTCAGAAAATGGACATACACGTCTACAAGGTAATTCCTTCTACACATATACATATCATGGCCCCTTTCAACAGGAAAAACTTAATCTGGTATTTTGGGATGGGAGAGCCACAAGCTGTATTGGTATGGTCTCTCCATCCTTGTTGTGTTTTCCTACACATATTGTGTACTGCAGAGCAACACAAGATAACTGCTATTGGTGGGTACATGTTTAGTAGAATGGCTCCAACTGATGTGTCTAGATAGCCATGTGACCTCATTGTTCTCATTACGACTTTGGCAGTCTTTGTGAAGACTGCCGCTGTGGCGGCCGCCATGGTGATGGTAATAAGACTGCCATATTAAGAGTCAAGCTGTGAAGTCTGCCAAAAAAAGCAAAAATTATGAATTCGCCAGGACACTGGAGGACAGAAAAAAAGGCTGTTCCTGCATCACCAGCCAGACACAATTCTACCCACCAAATTACAATCCACAAATCACCACAGCGGTTCTACCATGATGGAAAACCATTAGCGGGGTGAAATGCAGCGGTCACAGATCACTTCTGTCATAACACAACACCACGTTAGATAGTTTGAATACTCCACAGCTGACACACATCCACACACCAGACACACCTACTCACAGCACTATGTACCACGCCCCTACACAACCGAGAATCCTTTGCATCCAGAATACCATACACATACACTGAGAAGACAAAAATATTAGATTTAGCTCTTGTACACTAGGCACACGTACACATTTCACTCAGCACACACCCCACATCAGCACAACTATAACAATACACACATCACATGACACACACAATCCACTACGACTGTCTCCAAATCACATCAGAGTACCCACACCTCACCAATTACCAAACACTACAACCTTACACTCACAACACCCCCCACATACTGTCTACACAACCACAACCATGTCTCCACTGATGATGAGTTGAGGGTCATGGTGGAGGAAATTTTAAGGGTAGAGCCACACCTGTTCAGAGCACCGGTCCAACAAACACCTATTGCCAGGAAAATGGAGTAGTGGCAAAGGATATTCAACGGGGTAAATTCTGTAGGCAGTCATCCTCACACAAGGGAGGACATCAGGAAGAGGTGGAACGACCCATGGAGGAAGGTGTGTTCCATGGCACCCAGATACCAGCTAGCCTTACAGAAGAGTGGTGGTGGACCACCACCTCCCCCCCCTACCTTTACATTATGGGAGGAGAAGGTCATAGACATATCACTTCCAGAAGGCCTCACAGGCATACCGAGGGGACTGGAGACTGGTAAGTACCCACAACATTTATGCCACACAATTTTTTTTGTCCTGCATGCTTCCTCACCACCGAATCCACCCTAATAAACTATTTTAGCCACTGCACCTCTCACCAAATCACTTAATACCCCTCTCTGGCATGCCACCTGTCCACTGAGTCCTGCTGCATTTACAGCCCTTGGAAATGGCATGTTAACTGCAGGCTAATCATAACAATATGACTCCCAGAATGCACTAACCCATCATTGTGAAAACCTGGATTGTGCACAACACATCACATGTAATACATATAAATCAATGACTACCCACATCATCTAGATTGTTCCAGTGAGGACCAGTACATGGCAAAGACAGCAATGCAATAGCACATTCACAATAGCAACCAAAGCAAAACACAGCTACAGCTGAATGACTATTCCTACTGGCCACAGATAAAATATCCCAAACCAAAATTGAGTGACCTGGTTTGGAAAGTAAATGGCGATACACATGGACAACATCTAGACACAGGCAATTTATCTTACTTACCTACATACTGTGTTCCCACTAGGACACCATTGTGCATTGCGCAGCTTTGATGTGTGACATCTAGCAAGCCTGACTATTCACTAGGTAACAGTGGTGAACAGTCATGTCAATAATCAGACAATGCCAAGTCCCATCTGCAGTGTACTCTGCACCAACCTAGTATAACAACTCTCAACATAAAGTATGGAAATCAAGTCACAGAGTTGTATGTACGACTAAGGTATACTTTGCAGCAGCTGTCAATATAATTGCAGGAAATCATGTTTAGGATACTGTCTGCATCTCACACAAATGCAACTAAGCTCACATTTTAATCTGAACTCTATGTCTCACTCCCTCCAAGAGGAACCTTGCCATCGCCACCATGGTGAGGATACCTGAGACTCTCAGTTCCCATAAAGGTGAAGGCCCCAGTGAGGACAACAGCTTTTGATATCTGGACACTGACAAACAACCTGGTCATTGTGGGACACCTGGTCAGTCAAAGACTCTCAGCCCCACCCTGCCCACATCAACTCCTACCAACCCTGTTGCATCAATATCACAGGAAACCACTCACCCCCAAACCTGTGTCCCAAGGACTATATCATGTATTGTGTGCCCCACACTATAGGTACCTGAGTCTCACATTCCCACCCCTGACAATAATGGCCCTGGAACCACTGGGAGTTGGCACACTGTGCCAGGGGGGCAAGCATGTGGTGGTAGGATATGTGGGAGGGATGCTGTGGGCCAGAGTATGGGGTGTCAAAGGGACACTACTGACCAGGAAACCATCTCCCGAGTCTTAGGAGCATACCAAACTTCCCAAGACAGGATGGGCCGAATCATCATTGTGCTGGGTGAAAATCAAAGGCTGCAGAGGGACAACCACCAGGAAGTCAGGCAGCAGTGGCAGACATAAAATGGCCTCATGCCTACCATTACAGGGGTGCTGAGGGTCATCAATGCCACCCTGATCAGTTTCTCCACACAACAGCGGGCCCCTTCTGCTAGCAATGTAACATCTGCCCCATCAACCTCTGCAGCCGCTAGTGGAATGGAGGCCCTGCCAGGGGAACCTCATACCTCAAACACCTCTCCCTCTGTAGCTGAAGAACCCCCAGCAAATGTGGATGCCCACTCAGACATCCAGCAGGAGCAGATGCCAAGACCAAACCCATTGCCGGGAAGTGGACCTCTCCTGATTATTCCCCCTTCTGTGCCACACATACACCCTTTTGACTGTTGTGAAACCTAACTCCATTTCACCATGGTTCAAGGGTACGGGACATGTGTCACCAACTGGTGTAGCAGCTACCCTGATGAAATCATCCACCATGACTTCACCCATCACTGTTATGTTCATATATATTAATAGGTTGGTTACAGTTTTCCTCTTGATATGCACAATAAATCACACTTACACACAGGTACTGTATATGTGTCCTTTATAATCCATTTACAATAGTCATGCCTGTCAATTTTGGTGTGGTAATCCCCCCATATTAAACAGGCATTGTAATGGATATCAAATGAAGATACAATCAGCAGGAGACTCTTTACCACAGAAATGTTACAGGACAGGACAGATGTTAAAGAGGTTGAAATCCAGGTTTATACAAATTTATAGTCAGTATTACAATCAACACATATACTATGATTGAGAGTACCATCAGGATGTATGCAATGGTGGCATAAAATGCATAAATGCTGGTTACAGAAGTCAGGCTTATGGTAATCTAACTACAAAGCAGGGGCACACTGATAGTTCCTCTGTATCACCTGGTATAGGATCTTCACATACCCATACCATAGCTTCAAATTCACATATCCCATGAAACATACAAAGATCATAACAGAGGAATCCAGTAGTGAAACCATACACCAACATCAGTCCCATACCTGCAAGTTTGTCACTCACCTATGTCACTTTACAGTGAAATGCACCTTGGATTTAAGGTCAAAACAAAATGATAGCTAGATCCAATGGCGATCACTATTTACTCCACCTATTGTAAAATGATAGACAATGATCCTACCTTTACATATGTGCCAGACACTCCACCGGAAACATAATACACCATTTGACATTCTCTTCTACCCCACAGGGGAAAGAAAAGGAGAAACCATTTGCCACCCCGGTTATATAATTGTGAAACCATCAAGCTTTCACCCCACTTAAATTAAACTGATATCATTAGTTATCTGTCATGTACACCTCTCATGTCTGTCAGCAATTTCCATCTGTTTCTGACAGTATTCCTCAAGCCAAGGTTACAGAGCCAAACAGGATATAGGCAAATCTGTGAGTGAAAGAGGAAGAGAATAGGGCATTGCACAAAACATACCTCACATCTGAGAAGTCATTACCAGACGTGTAAGTTAGCATGTACTACAACAATACATGTGAATGCAGAACAGTCTCTCCTGTACACAATACACACTTTCAGTCTGCATTCACAACTCAGTCATAGGCATTGAAGCTTATTACACCCCCACAGAAGGAGCAAGTAAGGAGGTGTGAAGCCAGATATGTACATATGGTTGTACACTTACATCTGTCCAATAGGTCTACTTCACATCCCTGTGTCTCCGTCGAAGTACTGATTGATGAGATCAGCCCTAATGTCACCTGCTTCATCTTCCTCTGGCTCTTCATCACTTGGCATATCAGCATGCCCAGCCACAGCTTCAGCTGCCTCCCCCTTATCTGCTATCAATGGTATCTGACGTCTCAGAACTAGATTGTGAAGAATGCAGTAGGCAACTATTATCTGACATACCTTGCTGGGCGAGTAGAGGAGGGCTCCTCCAGATAAGTCCAGGCACCTAAATCTTGCCTTCAGGAACCCAAATGTCTGCTCAACTACATGCCTTGTCCTCCAGTGGGTCTCATTGTAGCAGACTTCCACTGGCGTGGTTTGGTACCTCTCTGGTGTCAAAAGCCAAGGACCGTTTGGATAGCCAGAGTCACCTGTGAACACATTGTGAATACAACACAAACATGTAGGCCTGACATGCTATAATGTGATGGCAGGAGACATGAATCACAAACACACAGTTCCATGGTAACTTACCAACCAGCCAGGCCCTCTCTGTGTAAAATCATGCCATTAGCAGTGGGACTTTGCAGTTTCTCATGATAAAGGAATCATGCACATCTCCGGACTACGTGGCTGTGACACTGGGATAGACCAAGGCTACATGGGTGCCATGAATGGTTTCTACCACATGTGGAATGAGTCCCATCTAATAAAAGTCTGCCTTCACATAGGCCAAATCCACTTGTTGAGGAAACCTAATGTAGCTGTCCAGGTGTTTCAACAATACACACAGTATGTCCTTCAAAATCAGACTGAATATTGGTTGAGACATCCCTGCTTTAAAAGTCACTGTATTCTGGGAGGACCCTGTGGCCAAGAAGTGTAGCACTGACAAGACTTGAACAATGGGAGGTATACTATAGGAATCGCGAATGGAAGGCATTAGATCTGGCTCCAACTGATCACATAGATCCATGATGGTATGACGAATAAGACATTATGGCCTTCATTATGGTCTGTACTGAAGACCGCCGTTGTGGCGAATGCCAAAAGACCGCTGCAGAGGCAGTAATCTGTCTGCCATATTATGAGTTACGAACACAAACTCGCCACAAAATCAACACCTCTAGATGTAATGACAGTGGGTGAGAGGCAGTCTCACCACCCTTACTGCCACGTCAAAAACAAACTGCCCTACAAATCACCACAGTGGTCCATCAACAGTGGTAATCCATTGGTGGTGTGGACTGCCGCAATCGATTTTGCCACTCCACAACAACAGAAGCCAACATTGGACAAATTGAAAAACCCACACCTGATACACATACACATGCCGCACACACCCACCAACAGCACTATAAAACACACCTCCACACAGCTCACAATTCCTTTCAAATTTACAAATGCTGCTACACGTAGCAGGCTCACATATCCCTACAAGTACACACACAAACCACAGCCACCTATTCCCCCATTTATGCATCACATACTACACATCATACCTCTACACCAAACACACACAACACCACTGCACTCAATCACTGCTTCACAGCATCCTACATATTCACATACCCTGCACCCTCACCAAACACCCTACCCTCTGCACAACACACACATTACACCCACTACACAATCAACATGTCACCACAAAAGCACCCCCGTTTCACTGATGTTGAGTTGCAGATCATGGTAGACGAAAGCATCAGGGTAGACCACAGCTGTTTGGTGCACTGGTTCAACAGATATCTATTGCCAGGAAAATGGAGTTATGGTAGAGAATTGTAGACAAGGTGAACTTTGTGGAAACCCATCCATGCACAAGGGACAACATAAGAAAGAGGTTGAATTGTACAGTCTCTTGCCTCCAACAACGTTAGGACACCAATTGTAGTTCTTCTGATGCAAATACAGAAGCCATTCGGGGGCTTTAGGTTGGATTCCCAGGGATTTTGCTTGGGGAACAGAGTTCTTTCGGTGCAGTGTCAATGCACCCAGGGCCAAGGTGGGGAGTAGCAAGAGGTACATATCAATATACTCTTCCCCCGGGGTCTGTGGGTTGGTATTAGGCCAGGGGCATGAAGGGTGTCATGTTAGGTTAAGGAGGGGTTTCTGCATTGAGATAAACGCAAGAGTTCAACACAGCATTAGAACAGGATGTGATTTTGGAAAGTGAAAGATGAGTCAGGCAAGATGGGTGTGCTTGAAATTATCACAGAAATAGAACTGTATTAATGTTCAAGGGTGGGAAGTGGTCTGCCTTGGTGCGGATGCAAGTAGGATTTGCACAGCTGTATCTGCGATTTGAGAGAATGGAGGGGAGTAGCTGAGTGCTCAGGGTGGGCTAGTTTTGCTGCTATATTACAACTTAACACAGCACATTGCACTTTATGCAGGAGGTCCTTCAACTGCTATTCCACTGCACTTTCTGGGCACAATATGTTAGCACAGCACAATGCACTTTATGGTAGGTATTCAACGTGGTGCCTGTAATATACTAATTTTGTTTTATGATGTCTTTATATAAGGTTCTTAACCTGCGCATTTAGCACGTTAAGGGTTCCAATTTATCAAAAGAAGGGCCAGGGTGATGGTTGCCCATATATAAATTGAATCTTACCTTCATCATATCAATACACAAGGGATGGAAGGGTTTAGTGGTCAGGTTACAGTCAAGGAATGCTCAAGAACGTTGACGTTTATTAATCCTATCTACAATATATTGCAAGCAATAGTGAGACCTATCCCACAAGGTAGATCAGAAATGTACCATGACAACCTATAAGGCGGCCCTTCGCATTATTACATTTAATGATAATGCCATAATAACAAACGCAAAGCCCAGACAATCGAAGATTGGATAAAAAGCCAATCACTTGATTTCGTTCTTATTCAGGAGATGCATTTTCAAGATAAAAAGGCACCAGAATATAAAATATTTGAAAGATGGGCCAGTTATCAATGTACATAATCAGTGAATGCCACTCTCAAGGGGGTGGCAAACAGTGTGAATTGTTTTTTTTTTCCCTTGCAAGTTGCCTTTTCCCAAATAGAGAAAGACGTTTGTAAGGAAATGCCTCCTTGGCATGGTTACCCCCTGACTTTTTGCCTTTGCTGATGCCAAGTTATGATTTGAAAGTGTGCTGAGGCCTGCTAACCAGGCCCCAGCACCAGTGTTCTTTCCCTAACCTGCACCTTTGTTTCCACAATTGGCACACCCTGGCATCCAGGTAAGTCCCTTGTAACTGGTACCCCTGGTACCAAGGGCCCTGATGCCCGGGAAGGTCTCTAAGGGCTGCAGCATGTCTTATGCCACCCTGGGGACCCCTCACTCAGCACAGACACACTGCGTGCCAGCTTGTGTGTGCTAGTGGGGAGAAAATGACTAAGTCGACATGGCACTCCCCTCAGGGTGCCATGCCAACCTCACACTGCCCATAGCATAGATAAGTCACCCCTCTAGCAGGCCTTACAGCCCTAAGGCAGGGTGCACTATACCATAGGTGAGGGCATAGGTGCATGAGCACTATGCCCCTACAGTGTTTAAGCAAAACCTTAGACATTGTAAGTGCAGGGTAGCCATAAGAGTATATGGTCTGAGAGTCTGTCGTACACGAACTCCACAGCACCATAATGGCTACACTGAAAACTGGGAAGTTTGGTATCAAACTTCTCAGCACAATAAATTCACACTGATGTCAGTGTACATTTTATTGTGAAATACACCCAGAGAGCATCTTAGAGATGCCCCCTGAAAACATACCCGACTTCCAGTGTGGGCTGACTAGTTTTGCCAGCCTGCCACACACCAGAAATGTTGCTGGCCACATGGGGAGAGTGCCTTTGTCACTCTGTGGCTAGTAACAAAGCCTGTACTGGGTGGAGGTGCTTCTCACCTCCCCCTGAAGGAACTGTAACTCCTGGCGGTGAGCCTCAAAGGCTCACCCCCTTTGTTACAACGCCACAGGGCATTCCAGCTAGAGGAGATGCCCGCCCCCTCGGGATAATGAGAAAAACAAGGAGGAGTAACTGGCCAGTCAGGACAACCCCTAAGGTGCCCTGAGCTGATGTGACTCTGACTTTTAGAAATCCTCCATCTTGCAGATGTAGGATTCCCCCAATAGGATTAGGGATGTGCCCCCCTCCCCTCAGGGAGGAGGCACAAAGAGGGTGTAGCCACCCTCAGGGCTAGTAGCCATTGGCTACTAACCCCCAGACCTAAACACACACCTAAATTGAGTATTTAGGGGCCCCCAGAACACAGGAAAATAGATTCATGCAACCTGAAGACGAAGAAGGACTGCTGACCTGAAGCCCTGCAGAGAAGACGGAGACACCAAGGGGCATATTTATACTCTGTTTGCGCCGGAATTGTGTCGTTTTTTTTTATGCAATTCCGACGCAAAACTAACTCCATATTTATACTTTGGCGTTAGACGCGTCTAGCGCCAAAGTCCATGGAGTTTGCGTCATTTTTTAGCGTGGACACCTACTTTGCGTTAATGATATGCAAGGTAGGCGTTCCCGTCTAAAAAATGTACTCCGAGGCATGTGCGCCGTATTTACACTCCCGGGCAAAATTCACGCCCGGGAGTGGGCGGGTCAAAAAAAATGACGTTGTTTTTTAGCGCCTAGTCAGGGCAGGCGTTAAGGGACCTGTGGGCTCGGAAGGAGCCCAGAGGTGCCTTCCCAAGCCCCCAGGGACACCCCCTGCCACCCTTGCCCACCCCAGGAGGACACCCAAGGCTGGAGGGACCCATCCCAGGGACATTAAGGTAAGTTCAGGTAAGTTTTTATTTTTATTTTTTTGTGGCATAGGGGGGCCTGATTTGTGCCCCCCTACATGCCACTATGCCCAATGACCATGCCCAGGGGACATAAGTCCCCTGGGCATGGCCATTGGGCAAGGGGACATGACTCCTTTCTTTGCTAAGACAGGAGTCATTTCAATGGGGGTTGGGAGTCGAAAAAATGGCGCAAATCGGGTTGAGGCGAAAAATTTGCCTCAGCCTGACTTGCCCCATTTTTTGGCGCCCAAGCTCCATATCCCCCTACGCCGGCGCTGTCTGGTGTACGTCGTTTTTTTTCACGCACACCAGGCAGCGCCGGCGGCTAATGCCGGCTAACGTCATTGAATAAATACGTCGCCCGCATGGTGCTTCAGAATGGCGTTAGCCGGCGCTAATTTTTTTGACGCAAAACTGCTTTAGCGCAGTTTTGCGTCAAAAAGTATAAATATGGCCCCAACTGCTTTGGCTCAGCCCTACCAGCCTGTCTCCCCTCTTCTAGAAAAACTGCAACAGTGAGGCGTCCCCCAGGGTCCAGCGACCTCTGAAGCCCCAGAGGACTACCCTGCATCTAAAAGGACCAAGAACTCCCAAGGACAGTGGCTCTGTTCCTCAAAGACTGCAACTTTGCAACAAAGAAGCAACTTTTAAAGACCACACGTTTCCCACCGGAAGCGTGAGACTTTCTGCTCTGCACCCAACGCCCCCGGCTCGACCTGCAGAGAACCAACACTAGAGGGAGGACTCCCCGGCGACTGCGACCCTGTGAGTAGCCAGAGTTGACCCCCCTGAGCCCCCACAGCGACGTCTGCAGAGGGAATCCAGATGCTCCCCCTGACCACGACTGCCTGTTTCAAAGAACCCGACGCCTGGGAAACACACTGCACCCGCAGCCCCCAGAACCTGAAGGATCCGACCTCCAGTGCAGCAGTGACCCCCAGGTGACCCTCTCCCTAGCCCAGGTGGTGGCTACCCCGAGGAGCCCCCCCCCTTGCCTGCCTGCTTCGCTGAAGAGACCCCTGGGTCTCCCATTAAAACCAATTGCAAACCTGACGCCTGTTTGCACTCTGCACCCGGCCGCCCCTGTGCCGCTGAGGGTGTACTTTTTGTGCTGACTTGTGTGTCCCCCGGTGCCCTACAAAACCCCCCTGGTCTGCCCTCCGAAGTTGTGGGTACTTATCTGCTGGCAGACTGGAACCGGGGCACCCCCTTCTCCATTGAAGCCTATGATTTTGGGGACCACTTTGACCTCTGCACCTGACCGGCCCTGAGCTGCTTGTGTGGTAACTTTGGGGTTGCTCTGAACCCCCAACGGTGCGCTACCTTGGACCCAACTTTGAACCATGTAGGTGGTTTACTTACCTGCAAAACTAACCAATACTCGCCTTCCCCAGGAACAGTTGAAAATTGCACTGTCTAGTTTTAAAATAGCTTATTGCCATTTTTGTCAAAATTGTACATGATATTGTGTTGATTCAAAGTTCCTAAGATACCTGAGTGAAATACCTTTCATTTGAAGTATTACTTGTAAATCTTGAACCTGTGGTTCTTAAAATAAACTAAGAAAATATATTTTTCTATATAAAAACCTATTGGCCTGGAATTGTCTTTGAGTGTGTGTTCCTCATTTATTGCCTATGTGTGTACAACAAATGCTTAACACAACCCTCTAATAAGCCAACTGCTCGACCACACTACCACAAAATAGAGCATTAGAATTATCTCTTTTTGCCACTATCTTACCTCTAAGGGGAATCCGTGGACTCTGTGCATGCTATTTCTTACTTTGAAATAGTACATACAGAGCCAACTTCCTACAACATTGATGGGCTCTTATTAGTGGGTTGCCACGATCAATGCCCCCATTTATGATGATCCCGCTCCAGTCCTCGAACTCACTTCGGCATTATTAACTATTATTGGCTTTGTCATTATTTGTGGCATTTTTAATTTTTAATTGAACCCAGCGTTAGACTCTACACCTCTCACGGGCAGGCAGAATAAGCCAAATGTGGCCAAAGCCATTTTCGAATGCATGAACATTTTGGATGTAACTGATTTGTAGCACAAAAAGCATGTGATAACACTCGAGTACACTTGTGTCTTGGGTAGCTATAACTCGGCGGCCAGATTACTTTCTCTTCTCCTGTGAGATGAATTAAGTAAATATATCCAGATTCCGTGTAGTTTTTTCAGACCATTCCTTGGTGATGCTGGAGATCCTTGGGTTAAAGATTGAGAGTCCCACTCCGAGGTGGAATTTTGATAAAGTTAATCTTGGAAATGAAGAATGATGCACAGAAGTAAATAGTGAGATAACCAGTTATTTAGCCTTAAAAGTGGGCTCTGCTATCGTAGATTGTGTCTGGCAAGCATTCAAGGTGACAATACGTGGTCAAATAACTTCACAGAGCATCAGGCAAAGATGGACAGTTTGGTGTTTCCCACGCAGGCTTGGAGACCATTCAAACAAATCTGGCATATGCATTGTTAGACCTGACAGCTTTGGGTCTGGCAGGGTTTAGTTGACAGCTCCTTGTGCAGCTCCTTGTGCATTCACTCAGACACACCCCAAACACAGGGTACTCAGCCTCACTTGCATACATCTGCATTTTGAATGGGTCTTCCTGGGCTGGGAGGGTGGAGGGCCTGCTCTCACACAAAGGACTGCCACACCCCCTACTGGGACCCTGGCAGACAGGATTGAACCGAAAAGGGACCTGGTGCACTTCTAAGCCACTGTTTGAAGTCTCCCCCACTTCAAAAGGCACATTTAAAACAGGGTTCTGCCCTACCACCTCAGACACTTGCTGGAGAAGAAACCTGAACCAGAACCTGCACCCTGACAGGAAGAACTGCCTGGCTGCCTAAAGGACTCACCTGACTGCTTTCTACAAAGGACTGCTGCCTTGCTGTTGCCCTGCTGTCATGCTAAACTCTTGCCTTGGTGCAGAAGTGCTCTCCAAGGGCTTGGATAGAGCTTGCCTCCTGTTCCCTGAAGTCTCAGGACCAAAAAGACTTCTATCTTTCTACTGGACTCCTTGTGCGCCAAAAATTCGACGCACAGCTTGCTCCGCGATGAGAAATACACCGCACGCCAACCCGGAAAGACGCCGCTAGACCCCGCATGGAAAATATCGATGCGACGCCTGCGTTGCAACCGGAACTTCGATGCACGGCCCGCCTGGACAACGCCGCCCGACTTCCAGAGAAGTAATCGACGCAGCACCTGCCGTGAGGAAGAAAATTCCACGCACAGCCCACCGGAACAACGCGCAGCCAGACAACAAGCCCAGGATTCCACGCACAGACCCTGGTGCATCTGAAACCCCGGCGACCCACATCGGAGACCTGTCCGCGCACCAGAAATCAACGCATGTCTTCCCCGCGTGAAAAATAATGAAGCAAGACCATGTGTGAAGGGGCGAAACTGACGCACACACCATTTTTCCACGCATCTCCTCCTCTGCGGCCCTTTGCGGAGATTTTTCACTCCAAACCAGGTACTTTGTGCTTGAAAGAGACTTTGGGGGTCATTCCAATATTGGCGGGCGGCGGGCACCGCCCGCCAAGCGAAAACCGCCAATTGGCCGCTCTGCGGTCAAAAGACCGCGGAGGCCATTCTGGCTTTCCCGCTGGGCAGGCGGGCGCCCACCAAGGGAGCGCCCGCCGGCCCAGCAGGAAAGGCCCTGCAACCCAGAAGCCAGCTCCGAATGGAGCCGGCAGTGTTGCAGGGGTGCGACGGATGCAGTTGCACCCGTCGCGATTTTCACTGTCTGCTAAGCAGACAGTGACAATCATGCTGGGGCCCTGTTAGGGGGCCCCTGCACTGCCCATGCCAGTGCCAGTGGCATGAGCAGTGCAGGGGCCCCCAGGGGCCCCACGACACCCGTTCCCGCCATCCTGTTCCTGGCGGTAAAAACCGCCAGAAACAGGGTGGCGGGAAGGGGGTCGGAATCTCCATGGCGGCGCTGGCTCCCCGTGGACAAGAGGATCACCTTTAAACTCCTCACCCACGCGCACAAAGCACTACACAACGTCGGACCCGCCTACCTGAACAACAGACTCAACTTCTACGTCCCTTCCCGCCTACTCCGCTCTGCCAACCTCTCCCTCTCCATCGTTCCCCGAATTCAACGCAAGACCTCCGGCGGCAGATCCTTCTCCTACCTCGCCGCCAAGACCTGGAACTCACTCCCGACCTCCCTGCGCCAGACCCAGGACCTCCTCACCTTCAGGAGACTCCTCAAGACATGGCTCTTCGACCGATAGCAGCTGCCCCCCCCGCTCAGCGCCTTGAAACCCTAACGGGTACAAATTTTACGATTGATTGATTGATTGACACTTCATATCACTTTTCAGTGATATCTCTACAATTTCTTATTGCATCTTTTATCGTTTTGACCCTCAAATATCCAGATAAATATTATATATTTTTCTAAACACTGTGTGGTGTATTTTTGTGGTGCTATATAGTGTTATTGTATGCTTTATTGCACAAATACTTTATACATTGCCTTCTAAGTTAAGCCTGACTGCTCAGTGCCAAGCTTCCAAAGGGTGGGCACAGGATAATTTGGATTGTGTGTGACTTACCCTGACTAGAGTGAGGGTCACTGCTTGGACAGGGGGTAACCTGACTGCCAACCAAAGACCCCATTTCTAACATGCATGTAATGAGAATGTAACTTATATTGTAGCACTCAAACAGAGGTGAGCGAATAAGCATGATTATTAATACGAGCGGTGCTATGCAGCCAATATCGCTTATCTCCAAAAGGTCTACGAGGAGAGCGATTATGCTGAGAAATTTCTGGCATGGCAGGCACGTGAGCACTACATGCAGAATAAGGTGTCCTCTCTATTTGAAAATGAAACCAAAACTAGGCTGATGGATCCCAACAAGATCTGCAAGAAATGTTGTGGCCACTATAAAGCACTTTATGGTGTCAAACAACAGATCGATGTGGAGCAACTCAAAAGATTTTTATCTCAACTTTCTCTTCCAAAGCTAGATATTATCCAGGCTCAGGCTCTGTCAGCCGCAGTTACGCTTGAGGAAATAGAGGAAGTGGGGAAAACATTGCCTGACTTGAAATTATATTATTTTGCCAATTTTGCTCATTGTTCACATGGAGTCTTTAAAAAAATAATGGCAGGATTAGCGTAGATTATTTTTCTTCTTCATCAGATCTTTCAGGAGTATGAGATAGTTGCCTTTCTCCGCCTGGCAAGATCTCCAAAAAATGTCAGATATAATACTTTAGGGTGTCTTCTTAAACGTAAAGACCAAATGTGTAAGCATTATATTATTACGGTCTTTAAAGTACAACCCACTGGGCTGATATCTTGGTTGTGGAGAATCCCTTATTAGATAAGCAGACCTTGGCCAGGTGGGATTCCAATGGGTACAACAAGATTTCAGATGTTTTAAACTCAGCTAGTTGGAAAACGTGGTCAGAAACATAGCACTCAATACGACATTTTCAGATATCGATGCAATGGTCTTTTATATGTATAAGATAATCTGTAAGCAACTTAGATATCCATAAAATATGGGAAAGCTTAGAACTGACTGAAGACTGCATTGAAACCACCACTCACAGATCTGTCAGCTCTTGGGTCAGTATTCTCAGGTGTCAGAAGGGTAATACACTAAACCGGAAGGTGATAGCAGTGCAAGGAAGGTCTCCTGGTTTCAGAAGAAATGTGGAATAGGATAAATCAGCAAAATGTCTTAATATTAAAAGGGGCTAATCTCCATATAATGCAGTTCCATGCAAAGTAGCTACTCTATAGAACTCTGGCATTTTTGCACAGAATTAACCTCCAGATCCCCGATAAATGTTTTAGATTTTCAGTGGAGAATTTAGCTAACTGGTCTCATATTATCTGGGCCTGCCAGCAAATATCCTACATCTGGGCAGAAATCTAGATGCATTGTGCTCACACTGTAGAATTAGATCAAGTTAGAGACAGATACACAGGGGTCCTTGGATATTCTCCAGATATGATTATTTCATCTTGACGAAAGATTGTTTTTATGTGCACTGATAGCCAGATCATTAATTTTGCAGAATTGGCAATCTGAGTTGCCCCCTATGTATTTACAGTGGTGCATTAAAATGCACAAAATCAAAGAATTAGAACAGCTATATGCAAGTAGATCTGGAGCTCTTAAGAAATTTTGCAGTCTATGGGAAAATTTTAGCCAGGGAATGTAGTGATGTGCCTTTGTGAATGTGAGATCTGTGATGGTATGGCTTGATAATATAAATGTGATGTCAGGCCAACATCATAGACCTTTGCAAATCTTGCCTCTGTGATTGTTGCTCATGTTATTTATTCTAAAGTAAATTATTTATAATATAAAATGCCATTAGGTTGTTAGTTTGTTTGCTATATTAATGTATTTTGTATGCTGTATGAATTCTCCCAAACAAAACTAAATAAATAAAATCAGTATTGAGAAAATTCAACTATAAATGATCAATCATAGAAACAATA
Organism: Pleurodeles waltl; assembly: GCF_031143425.1. Lineage (NCBI taxonomy): Eukaryota > Metazoa > Chordata > Amphibia > Caudata > Salamandridae > Pleurodeles > Pleurodeles waltl. The sequence goes on from NC_090443.1 coordinate 788,923,937, forward strand.
GCAATTGAGTGTGTTCCATAAAGGAAAATTTTGTATTCTAAGATTGAAGAAATGAGAGAAAGGTGTTAGTAGGAAACCATAAAGAGCTCTAAATTGAGCGGTAAACGCATGAAGCTTTTCTCATCTAATCTCAAATTTTAACCAAAACATAACTTCCCATAAAGAGAGGGTAATAAAACTCAGTAGAGTCTCAGAGCAGCATATATTCAGGCAAGAAAAATGAAATAATCTTTCAGAATGAATCAGAGAAGCATCTTTGCAGAGGGCTCTGCAGAGGAGTCAAGAGAGTCTGCTGCCTTCTCTAGGAACACAAACTTTTATAGAGTTTTATATTAGTCACTCAAAACAAATTGTTTCCATCTTCAGTCCGCTCATCCAAGCAGCTCAGGGTTTCTTCATGGGAACAAGAAAGTGTCCATGTCCAAGCAATCAAAAGACAATGGTCCACAGATATTAACATTCAAATGAAACATTTTGTGAAACATTTTGCAGAAACTCAGGAGAGCTCCCACCTTTTGTCTACTATAAGTAAACTACAGTTTATGGTTAGGCCTTTACATCACACCAATAAATTATAGGTTACTTACACATTTTGGTTAGCTAAACTATTGTTCATGCAGAAACATTCTGCAGAAGTAAACTAAACATTTTAATACATTGTTATAATCTATGAAAAACAAGCCTACAGGAAGGTCAAAATCTAACACTTTAATATTGGGTCATGCATTTCTTAATGTGTCAGTTTTACTGAATATTAACATTTCACATTCTTAACCTAGGTCAGCATCTGTATAAAGTACATTCTGCAGCTATTCAGACTTAATATGTGTACCTTTGAATGCCTAGTGCTCTCACTTGGTTTGAAAATATGGCTGTTATTTCTACATGTTAATTGCATTATTTCCATTATTTAAAAACACCCTAGCACAAATCTGTGGCCAACAGGTCACAGAAGATGGTAGTGGCAAGCTTTTACTGAGGGCTCGGGGAACTTTTCATTCTTCTGTTCCAATTTGGCATAATCTCAGTAATTATGCGTAACAACATTTAAGCATAGTGTCACAAAAAATACCAAAACATCACATCATGTAAAAGAGAATTCTGTACAGCAAAAAATCTTAGTGCAAGAAGCACGGAAACAGTGCAGTTGCCATATTGGGCATGAACAGTAGCAGCATTTTCAGCATGAGTGGTAGTTGGTTTTACTCAAGCAGTCATCATTCATTTTGGTTGATTTTTTTTTTCTTTTTTTTTTACCTGAGCAGACAGTTTGGGTAAATATTTGACCATGAAGCTGCAGTTCCAAACACGAGGGGAATGCATTTAGCCCAGGTCCCAAAGATAGTTTTTACCCTAAGAGACTGAATAATTGTTTTCACATTTGTCTTTTTCTTATTTTTTGTAGGAAAGTGCCATAGATGCTGTGGTGCTACAGTACATACAGTAGCAACTTCCTCTTCCCATTCCAAAGAGTCATTCTTCTGCTTTGTTCAATCCTTTGGTCACTTTGGATTTCAGAGTGTTTTCAGAGGTAAAGTGTGAGAAAGTGAAATATTAACTGGAATGGATGCTTGTCAGTTAGATTCAGTGAAAGATTTCAATAATTTAAACCTGAGCTCAACCCCTGGTATCTCTGGCACAACACAGACAGGTGTATCTTATTGAAAGCATTAACTATCTAAAGCAATTAGAAGCACCACAACAATTTATCAGTCAATGACAAAAAAAGTAAAAATCCCACTCCAATCTATACAAATAGAGAAGCATTTAATGAGTAAAATGACATCAAAATGAAAAAATCAATTAGGGAGAACCAGAGAAAGGTTTTTTAAAGACTTAAGGGGAAAAACTGCCAGAAAGAGTAAAACGCCCATGGTAGTAAATTAGTCACCATAGACTGGGATCTAGGCATGATTTGACACTGACTATAGTGGAGTGTGGGTCCGATACATAAACTGGATTGGTCCTTGGCAAGTCTAGAAGTCAACAAGTTAAAAAAATCCCAATCCAAAATGGGACTAAGTTGTTTTTCTGAAGAAAAACTTTTTTCAATGTGGGACAACGCTGACATTGTAGCCATTGCAGTGGAACCAAATGTCTGATATGTGAAGCCAATTCCTCCCAGTGAGGCTATGGAACTGTTGGTGTTTTAAGTTCCGAACATGAAAAGCAAGTTTGTAGGTTTGTTCTGAGATACATAGATCTCTAAGTGAGACAATTTTATAATTCAGTTTGAAGTCATGGAACTGATGGAACAATGTATTTTGCAGCATGATCAAAAGATTCCAAAAGAGTTTTAGTGCTGATACAACTACACGGATACACTTCAAAGACTCCCTAGTACCTGGGGGGGTGAACTTAAAGACTCACAATATGTCAGCTGGAGGCTACCAGCGAAGTTCAGTCCAAATTCAAATTCCAATTGCCACTGGTCAGCTGGGAATTTGTAGGAGAAGGCTGTAGGGAAGTTGAGTATTATGTGGTGTAGGGTGTTAGGGCCATATGTACGAAAGCTTTTTCCCATAGACACAGAATGGGTAAATTCCTTTGGTACATCTGTCCCTTAGTCCTCACCATGTAAAACTTTCACAATACCCCAAATATGGTTCTTGGATTCCCATAAATAGCTCAGCTTAGCTTAGCTCAGTGTTGAAAGTGTGACAAAGAGCATTCAGGCTTTACTAGAGGAACATGTGTTAAGCATTTCAGAGGAACAACATGGATGATACGTAATTGGCACAACTCAAGAGAAATCTGACACCAATTCATAAAAATAGAGCTTATTTTTTATCTTAATTTAGACACTGAAATGAACTGCATTGCCTCAGGAAAAATGGGGGTATTGACTTTAGAAGCAAAATTAAATCACAACAAAAATTGGCATTTAAACTTAAAGTTAAAGTCAGTGAAGAAAAACCAGTAGTGACAAATGGCCACTTCGAAGTCGAGTTATGTGGAACCCTTGCAGGGTTAAGGAGGTGCTTGTCCTTGGATGAGGCCACAACAGTCAGTTCAGTTTTACTTTGCCTGTGGAGTCTAGGTGCAGAGTTGTCCTGGGTGCCCATGGTGCTGATTGGGACTCGCATTGGTGCTGATTTTACCACTTACATGATGTTGCAGTGAACAAGATGCAAAAACTCAGTAGGGGCTGGGTTTTCGATGTCACATGGAAACTTCACAGTGTGCCCTGCAGTTGCAGCATAGAGTGTTGGGGGTCATTTACTGGGCTGGCATCCAAAAAGCCTTTGCAGCATTAAAGTTGAAGAAAATCTTTTGGAACTTCACTGGAGCCTGGGGAGGGTCGTAGCGGCCTGAAACTTTGGGACAGGTGAGACTACAACTCTTAGAAAGCACTGCCCACCCAGATTTGGGTGATTCTACAGAGGACCCAATGTCCGGTTAAACTTCAGATCCTGTAAGTTTTTTTTTACCTGCAGTTTGCAGGGAACTAGTGCCACTAGTCCAAGGGAGACTGAGGATGCTTCTGGTATTCCTCTGCTCAGGAGTGCCAGGTTTGAGCCAAGGATGAGGGTCGTTCAAGCAAATCCCGGTTTGTTGCCTCAAAGACAGAGTTTCCCATTTTTTGCTTTGTTGCAGTGGGCAAAGTACCGTTGTCAGCGACACAAGCCTCCTTGTGGTCCTTCTTAGATGTTAGTTGTTCAGATCTGAGGTTCTGGTGTTTGGGGTGTCCTTTAAATCATGGATTTAGGGGATTTAGAGATGTGGAGGCTATTGCCCAATGGGCAGGTAGTTTCTGCAGCTAATCTGCCCCTGAGGTGACCACATCCAGTAGAGTGGGTCACCTTTTTCTACCCGGAACCCTCTATTCTGCCACTCCTAAGATGGCAGGTAATCAAAATTTAGTGCACAGACCGAACTGCTCCCTTTAGAGGTTTGGTCAGCCATTTGGGGGTATGCTCTGCCCTGCATAGCTAATTTCCCACCTGACCATGACCAAATGTGCCTGCAGCAGAGAGAGGGCTGTGTCCTCTTCTGGGGAAAAGCACATATGCCTATGTGGGATGGGGAAGCCTTTGCACCTCACCAACCTGAAATGCCAATTCACTATCTTGGCTGGGGGAGGTAGGAGGTGTGACCTCCTTCCTGCCCAAGCCCTTGTTTCTGGCTCCTGGGAGTCTTCACTTATAATGTACTTTAATGGAAAAGACACTATAGAGACATATAAGCTCATGCTTACTTGCCTACACCATAACTATAAGGCCCCCCTGCCTCCGGGGCTGCAGAGGCCTTCCTTAGGAGTGCCTGATATATATGTAAGGCAGTGCATGGGGCTGAGCCACATGTGGTGAGGACACAGTTGAGACTGAGCAGTTTGCACTGCCCCTGCATCTTGTAACGGCAGGACTGCTATCAGTGGTTTGTTTGGGTCACTCAAGGTGGCACAAGCTTGTGCTGTAGCCCTGCAGTCACCTTTACCACCTATGCCATAGGTACACCAGGTACCATTTACCAGACACTGATAAGAGGGTGAAGTCTTGCTAATTAGAGAATTACCAAGTCGACAAATCAGTTTTGGGAGAGAGCATGAGCATTGGGGCCTTTCTATTGGGCTCCAGTGTACTAACAGCGTTATAACCATCAGTATTGGGGCAAAAAGTAGGGGGTGGCCATACACAGGGGCACTTTCCAATAAAAGCCTCTTGTAGCTTGCTGTATGAGTCCACATCTTTGTTGTGAATTCTAGATGAAGTAGGCCAGCCTTTAAGGCTTGTTTAAGGTGACAGGCAGCAGGTCTAGTCTTATTCTGTTCGTCTCTAGATCCAGAAGTTATTCTGTGACAGTACCTTGAGGGGCTACATTTATATCTGCACCAGCTTTTGGGTGGAGTGACTCCCTAACAAATAGGTTAAAAGTTCTTATGGGCAGTCCTACCCATTTTGTTAGTAGGTCATGTTTGCTTTAGTGCAAACAGCAAACAGTTCCAAATGCCATACTCCAGAGCAATGCCAAGATAGCCAAACCTTTCAGCTTCTCTAACTTTGGGCTCTGAAGTCTGTGTAGGGGTGTACAGGAGTGAACTAGGGATATCACCAGTGTCCACCCACAACTAACACTAAAATCCAGGTTGAAGCAGGCCCAAAGCCACAACAAACCAGGAGATAGAGGTCTGGTAGACAAAAGCAGGGTCGCTCAGCACTTGATGGGATAAACAATAACTGTCCTGGCATCCTTTTCATTCCCTTCAAGGTGTGTCAGTGTTACATGTGGCTCAGAGTCACCTATCAGGCAGGATTTGACCTTGTGCTGCCAACAGGTTGGCAGGCCCTCTCTCTTCTGCTGAGCTAAAAGGAGTCATCCGTGCCTATTTAGATCACAGTGACCTATTGGCTAGCTCCTTTGAGGAATCTCCTAGCTCATTCAGGGCATGTACAAATGGGAGTTTCTTTAGAGTTGATTTAAATTAGCCTCAGGGACTCACTTAGGGAAAAGGTAACTTAAAAGTTTTATAGACTTTACTTTTTATTAATATTTATTAAAATCTGACTTGACCATTGAATTAGATTTTTAATTTCTATTAAAACAGTTATTTGTTTTTTTTAGCTGGACCCATTCCTGAGATGCAGTGTTAATATTTTAATTTGCAGTTTGATCTGTTTTACATTTGGCGGCCAGGCCTAACATTGTGATAATAGACTTCATGACATGGTCACTCTAGGGACATTGTAACATTAATTTTCTACATGCCCCATTTTTATAAACTGTTCACCCTACATTGTGTGCTGTTGGGACCTGTATAGGGGTGACTTACTAATATTTATAAGGTAAGTTTATACCTTTTTATCTGTCAAAAAGGGTTTTATTTTGACACTTTTAAACGTAAGCAGTCAGGCTACAATTGTAGGCCGTAAACCATGTTTCCTTGTCACAATAGTGGATGACATTTAGGGGGTCATTACAACCCTGGCGGACAGTGTTAAAGCGGCGGTAAGACCACCAACAGGCCGGCAGTAAAAAAATGGGAATTATGACCGTGGCGGAAACCGCCAACAAAGACAGCCACTTTAACACTCCGACCGCCACGGCGGTACAGACAAACAACTTGGCGGTCACTGCCAACAGACAGCCGGGAGACAATGTACCGCCCACAGTATCACAACCTACTTATCCACCACCTTTTCCGGGGTGGATTCACCACGGATGAAAAACGGCGGAAACAGGCATTTCAAAGGGAAAATACTCACCTCTACACACTCCACGAGGAACGACGACACCATGAATCCGGAACTCCAAATTCTCCCTGTGATAGTCTTCCTGCTCCTATACGAGCATCATCAATGCTGGCAGCGAAGACAACAGTGAGTACTGCACCTACGACATAGGGGAGGGGGAGGCAAAAGTCAGGGACACACACACGCAACACCTCCACCCCGACCCTCACCCACTACAACACACACACCAATGCATATCCAAACATTACAGTAACAACCCCCACCCCCCGGAAGAATGCAAAGACAAAAGGAAATGAGTTCAACCATTGCAATATATCAAAATACAGTAACTAAATATATACAGACATATATACACATTCAACAAAATATACATCACGATTAGTAGTGCAGGTAATACACCATTCATTGTCCGTGGACCACTGGGCCCAAAATGCATGGGCGAGGCCCACATCAGATACCTGATCAAAATGGAGAGAACACTGCCGGAGCATCAGATAGAAATACAACAGCCACCTCAGGGGGAAGGAAGGGGGGGGGCACCTCAGCCGGATGAGTGCACCACACCAGATCCACGAGGGGGCTCCATGCCCATTGATGTATCCTGGGGAGTGCAAAGCCACAGTCTCTCAAGTCTCACAAGTGGGTGGGTTGCCCACTGTACCATCCTGGGGAGTGCAAAGCCACAGTCTCTCAAGTCTCTACAGTGGGTGGGTTGCCCACTGTACCATCCTGGGGAGTGCAAAGCCACAGTCTCTCAAGTCTCTACAGTGGGCGGGTTGCCCACTGATCAATCATGGGGAGTGCAAAGCCACAGTCTCTCAAGTCTCTGCAGTGGGTGGTTTGCCCACTTTACCATCCGGGGGAGTGCAAAGCCACAGTTTTTCAAGTGGATAACAGTCTCCACTGGTTCTGGATGGGGACTGGTGCCCAGAGTGCTTCACCCTGTTAAGGACAGAGGTAGTGGATGCATGTCTCCACTGGTTCTGGAGGGGGACTGGTGCCCAGAGTGCTTCATCCTGTTAAGGACAGACTGAGTGGATGCATGTCTCCACTGGTTCTGGAGGGGGACTGGTGCCCAGAGTGCTTCATCCTGTTAAGGACAGACGTAGTGGATGCATGTCTCCACTGGTTCTGGAGGGGGAATGGTGCCCAGAGTGCTTCATCCTGTTAAGGACAGACGGAGTGGATGCATGTCTCCACTGGTTCTGGAGGGGGACTGGTGCCCAGAGTGCATCACTCTCCCCGTGACGGTCCCAGTTGCATCACTGCCCCTGCCGCTCATGGGCTAGCAGAGCATTGCCATGGCGGTCTTTGCCCTGTTCAGCGGTGCTTGCCCTGTTCAGCGGTGCTTGCCACGGTGGTCTTTGCCCTGTTCAGCGGTGCTTGAGTTTGCAGTTTCTGACCTGTTCAGCGGTGCTTGCCATGGCAATCCTTCATTGCCCAGCTGGGCTGGAGCTGGCGGTCCTTCATTGGGCAGCTGGGCTGTGGCTTCCGGGGCCCTCCTGGGCAGCTGGGCTGTGGCTGGCGGTGGCCTCCAGGCCACTGACGATGGGGCTGCCCTCCTGGCACTGACTCTGGCGGTGGCCTCCTGGCCACTGACAATGGGGCTGACCTCCTGGGCATTGAGTCTGGTGGTGGCCTCCTGGCCAGTGACGATGGGGCTGCCTTCCTGGGCACTGACTCTGGCGGTGGCCTCCTGGCCAGTGACGATGGGGCTGGCGGTGGCCTCCTGGGCAGCGGGGATGATGGCGGTCTTCTCCGCTGTGGTGCTCCTCCCAGACTTGGGCGATTTCTTCTGCCCCTTCCCCACCTTGGGAGGAGTCACAGCTGAGTCGACACTCCCCCCGGGACCCTTGTGAGCGGCTTTGCTGGCTGGAGTCTTCCCCCACTCCCGCCGGGCACTGTCCAACTTCTGGTGCTTCACAGGGGGGGGACTGGCTGTGCTGTGACTCTGTGTCACACTGGCTGCCCTGGTGCTCGGTGCACTCCACATACCTCTAACAACAGGCACCACTGGTCCCGGAGATTTTTTGGCTGAGGTGCTAGTACGGGACCTATGAATTGGAGGGGGGGTGGGAAAGAGGTCAAGCTTGGTCAGGAAAAGTTTCTTAGGAACACTGGGACGGGTAGCTGGAGGGGGTCTGGGAGTGGAGGAAGAGGAGGTGGTTGTAGGAGGTGTAACTTTTGTGGCTTTGGGTGCAGGTGCATGTGCTGGAGGCTGTCGTGAGGTGGATGTATGTTGGGTGGGTGTGGGCCTGCGTTTGTGTACTTTGGGAGGGGGCGTCACAGACACACTGGGAGAGGACACAGGGGATGTGTAAATGGTAGTGGGGGTGGTGAGTGCCGGTGAGCAGGGTGTGGTGGTGGGTGTGCTGGTGCGGGACCTAGTGGCTATAGTGGTAGTGCATGCAGGTGAGAGTGTAGACGATACTGGGAGGGAGGAGGGAGACTACGAGGAGGGGGACACAGTGGAGGCAGTGGATGTTGCTGTGTCTGTATGTGTGTGATGCTTGCGTGAGTGCCTGTGGGATGTGTGGTGCTTATGTTTGCCTGAGCTTCCCTTGTGTCTTGACGTGTGTGCATGCTGGTCTGATGGTGTGCTTGGGATAGGCTGGGGTACAGGGGATTGGGTCTGGGTGGAGGAAGTTGGAGGTGGGAGGCTAGAGACAGGGACAATGGCTGCCATCAGTGCTGAGGCCAGAGTTTGCAGGGTTCGATGAAGGGCAGCCTGACCAGAATGAAAGCCCTCCAGAAATGCATTTGTGTGTTGCAATTCCCTTTCTACACCCTGATGGCATTCAAAATGGTAGACTGCCCAACAGTGAGTGACCTGAGGAGGTCAATGGCCTCCTCACTGAGGGCAGCAGAGGTGACAGGGGCAGGGGCTGAGGTGCCTGGGGCGAAGGTGATGCCCACCCTCCTGGGTGAGCGGGCATGGGGCGAAGGCTGAGGGGCTGCTGGGAGGGCGGTGCTGGTAGGGGGGGTGGCGGCTGTACCTGTAGAAGTGGAGGGCACAGATTTTGCCGCCACCACAAGGGAGCTCCCATCGGAGGACGAGTCCTTGTCGCTGGTTGCAGATCTTGTGACCGCCGTGAAGCTCCCCTCGCCCTCCTTCCCACTGGTGTATTCAGAGTCAGTGGTGTGGCCCTCCATGGCCATGTGGGATGCAGCTCCCTCGTGCTCCGGTGCCACTGTACCTCCGCCTGATGATGGTGATGCACACAAGAACAGGAAGACCACAAAAAGGGGGGGGGGGACGACAGAAGAAAGACAGGTTGAGTGCATGGCTTACCACTACCGTTGGCGGACAATACAGACACAGCAGCCCCCTGCACTACGCCGCGCTGTTGGGCTCTACAGATGCAGTTCCTGGGATATGGCCTACATTGCTATGGTGGACATCTGCACACAAAGATGACACAGGGGCATTTATACCGGTACTTGGCACTCTACAGAGGTGGGGTGGAGTGCCACATGGCCTGCATTATGGAGGGGCCTAGCCTACGGAACTCGCCCTGGCCTAGGGGAACCCACAGCCCTCCTCCCCCACCCAGACACCTTCACTGCGCGCAAAGTCTGCAGAATGATGTTGTACTCACCCCCTTGTGTCTGCTGTGATGCCCTCAAGCACCCATCCAACTCAGGGTAGGCCACCGCCAGGATCCGGAACATCAGGGGGGTCATGGTGCGACGGGCACCCCTCCCACGTTGGGAGGCCATCCCCAGCTGAGCCTCCACCGTCTTCTTGCTTCAGTGGCAAATTTCCTCCCATCTTTTCCGGCAGTTGGTGCTCCGTCTGTGGTGGACCCCAGGGTTCGGACGTCCTTGGCGATGGCACGCCAAATATCCTTCTTCTGGTGGGCGCTGACCTACATGAAATGCACAGGGGAAGAAGAGAAGTCATTAGCAACTGCACAGTCGAAGTGAGTGGCCCACATCCCTAGCCTTGCCATGTGGCACATGCATTCACAGTCCTTCATGCACGCAGAACTGTGGCCCCTTCCTTCTTACAACCAGCCCTCTCCACTCAGGCATAGCCCATACAACGTGCTCCCTGTGTACTTACCTGTTGGTCTGGAGGACCATAGAGTAGCGTGTACTGGGGGAGGACCCCGTCCACGAGCTTCTCCAACTCCTGTGCAGTGAAGGCAGGGGCCCTTTCCCCAGACGCACGAGCCATTGTCTCTTCCAGACCAAGGTCACAGCAGCACTTGCAGTGTAGGTCCTCTCCTGTCGAACATCAGGTATCGAGTGGTTGAACAGCTAGAAAATGGCGGTCACGTCCACGGCGGTGACGTCTGCGGCGCTGCGTATCATCACCGCCGGCGCACTTCGTCATTGGCTCCTGGGTCCCATAGGGTCCAATGTTAACCAATGCAGCATTGCGCTGTGGTCTTTGGCCGCCTACCGCAACGGTGTACAACGCCAGTGCAGTTACCTCACATCCCATTGTCCAACTTTAGAGGTCAGGCAGCCGCCATTTCAGGTGCCCACATGGCTTCATTTTCAACTGCGTCACACATACCTAGGCCTAGACTCAACACACATACAGGCAACCTTTTGGATTATGTTTCGTGTTCTGTGTAGACTGTGGGTACATACCTCTGAGTTGTTTGACTCTGTGGTCGCTGTTGTCCTTCCTAGGCACCGTCCGCTGGGACATGTGAGGAGATGGCGGAATCCTCCGGTGTGCTGACCGCTGGTGGACCTGTTGACAATGGTGGAGTGACATTTAATCATCACCTACAGGTTTGACCGTGCCACAATCCAGGAACTGTGTACCCAGTTGGAGCCTGACCTGATGTCAGCAATCCGCCATCCCACAGGGATCCCCCCTCAAGTGCAGGTGCTATCAGTGCTCCATTTCCATTTCAAACAACAGTGGCCATGGCATCAGGGATGTCCCAGCCTATGTTTTCCAACGTGTTGTCCAGAGTGTTGTCTGCCCTGCTGAAACACATGCGGAGCTACATCGTTTTCCCTTAGGTGGAGGATTTGGCTACAGTTAAAGGTGACTTCTATGCCCTTGGACATATCCCTAACATCATAGGTGCCATTGATGGGACCCATGTAGCTCTGGTCCCCCCCCCACAGGAGTGAACAGGTGTACAGGAACCGGAAGAGTTATCGTTCGATGAATGTACAGATGGTATGTTTGGCAGACCAGTACATCTCCCAGGTAAATGTTATGTTCCCTGGCTCTGTGCATGACGCCAACATCCTGCGGAATAGCAGCATCCCTTATGTGATGGGTCAACTCCAGAGGCACCGGGTGTGGCTATTAGGGGACTCTGGTTACCCCAACCTGTCATGGCTACTGACCCCAGTGAGGAATCCCAGGACCAGGGCAGAGGAACGCTACAATGAGGCCCATGGGCGGACTAGGAGGGTGATCGAACGCACCTTCGGCCTCCTTAAGGCCAGGTTCAGGTGCCTCCATATGACAGGTGGTTCCCTATTCTACTCACCGAAGAAGGTGTGCCAGATCATCATCGCCTGCTCGATGCTTCATAATTTGGCTTTGCGACGCCAGGTGCCTTTTTTGCAGGAGGATGGTCCAGATGACGGTGTTGTGGCAGCTGTGGAGCCTGTGGAGCCTGTGGACAGTGATGAGGAGGAAGCTGAGGAAGAAGACAACAACAACAGGGAGTCAGTCATACAGCAATATTTCCAGTGACACACAGGTGAGAACATTTTCATTTTTACCATTACATTCATTGTCACAAGTCCTCCTCTATCCTGTGTGTTAATTCATGGGATTATTTGGTAATTGAGTTGTTTCTTTCCTTTACGGTTTCACAGGTGTGGTTACCAACGTGTGTCATCTACTTGCATCCTTCAAGGACTTGTGATGTGTGACATTGGTATGTTGCCTTTACATCTCACAACGCATTTTGACACTGTCATAGATATTACATTTTAACTAATCATAGACTGACTCCAGATTGTTTTGTGTTTCAAGGGTGTTTATTGAAGTGCTAAAAAATGGGAGGGGGTTGTAAAATGGTAATGGGTGATAGCGGAGGAATGTCCATGGCAGAGTCCTGTCTATAAGTCTCACAGGTGCACTGCCCATATGGGCATAGGAAGTGGAGCTGGGGCAGTTCAAGTATGGACAGGGTAACTAAGTGGGACAGTGGGTGGACAATCAGGGTGGCCTCATTTCCTGTTGGGGGTCTTGCCATCTTGCTCTGTCCTGTTCCTTGGTCTCAGGGACCTCTTTCGTGGTGGTTGTCCGTCTGCAGGGGGTGGGGTGCTGGTGTGGTGGTCCTGTGGTGGGGCATCCTGTCCACTAGCGCCGGCGGAGGTGATGGGCAGTTCATTGTCCTGGCTAGTGTCAGGGGCCCCTTGGAGTGCCACGGTGTCCCTCAGGGTCTGCTGTATGTCCTTCAGCACCCCTACGATGGTGCCCAGGGCGGAGCTGATGGTCCTGAGCTCCTCCCTGAACCCCAAATACTGGTCCTCCTGCAGGCGCTGGGTCTCCTGAAACTTGGCCAGGACCGTCACCATCCTCTCCTGGGAGTGATGGTATGCTCCCATGATGAAGGATAGGGCCTCGTGGAGATTGGGTTCCCTTGGCCTGTCCGCCCCCTGTCGCACAGCAGCCCTCCCAGTTCCTCTGTGTTCCTGTGCCTCCGTCCCCTGGACCGTGTGCCCACTACCACTGCCCTCAGGTCCCTGTTGTTGTTGGAGTGGAGGGTTACCCTGGGTTCCCTGTAGTGGTGGACACACCGCTGATATACCTGTCCTGGGTACGGAGGTTTGGGCCCGATGGGTGGGTGCTGTGCTGGTGTTACCAGAGGGTGGAAGGTCAGTGTTGGGTTGTGCCTGTGCAAGGGGAACCGACTGTCCCGAGGCCCACGATAGTCCGGGCTGGTTATCAGGCTCCAGTAGGGCAGAGCTGCTATCATCACTGTGGGCCTCTTCTGGGTGTGGAGTGGTGTTGTCTGGACCCTCCGGTGTGGTGACGGTCCTTCGTGTTCCTGCAGGGGCATAAGAGCATGATTATTACATGTGTGTGTGTGATGGTGTGCAATGGTTGGGTGTCTGTGTACCCCAGTGCAACCATTCCTGTGTGGGGGCTTGTGTGATGATGGTTAGGGGGTTGTTCTGTGTATGTGCAGTGAGCATGCTTTGGTGAGGGGTGACCATGCTTAGTTGTGTCATGCAGGGCTTGGTGTTGGGATGGGTGGTTTGTGTTATTAGTACATTAGTGAGGAGTTGGAGTAATAGGGGAGGGTGTGAGGGTGGGGGTGTGTGATAGCATGCAGGTAGGGTGGGGGATATGATAGTTAAGATTTGACTTACCAGTGTCCCATCCTCCACCGACTCCTCCGAGGCCCTCTGGATGCATGATGGTCAAGACTTGCTCCTCCCATGTTGTTAGTTGTGGGGGAGGGGGTGGGGGTCCGCCGCCAGTCCGCTGAACCGCGATGTTGTGAATGGAGACCGTTGAATGCACCTTCCCCCGTAGGTCATTCCACCTCTTCCTGATGTCCTCCCGATTTCTTGGGTGCTGTCCCACAGCGTTGACCCTGTCCACGATTCTTCGCCATAGCTCCATCTTCCTTGCTATGGATGTGTGCTGCACCTGTGAGCCAAATAACTGTGGCGCTACCCGGACAATTTCCTCCACCATGACCCGGAGCTCCTCCTCGGAAAAGCGGGGGTGTCTTTGGCGTGCCATGGGGTGATGTGTGTGATGTGTGGGGCCGTGTGAGTGTTGATGTGTGTGGTGATGTGTAGTGGTGTGTGGTGTTTTGTGCGTGGATGTTGTGTGGGTGATGATGTTGTGTGCCTCTGTATGGTGGGATTGTCTTTGCTGTGCTGTCTATCTGGCCTTTGTCCGTGAATTGTGGTCGTAGGGGTTTGTGGGTGATGTGGGTGTGTGTTTTATATTGTATTGGGTGTGTGGGAGCGGTGTATGTATGTGTATCAGGTGTGTGTATTTGGAATTGTCCAATGTGGCAGTGTTTTGGAGATGTGTGTGTATAATGAGCGTGGCGGTGTGTACCGCCAATGGAATAGCGCGGTTGAAAGACCGCCGTGTGGATTTGTGGGTCGTAATAGCATGGGCGTGTTTCTGTTGGCGTGGAGGTGGAGGATTTGTTTTTTCACCAGTTTATCACTGACCTTTGGTGTGGCGGACTTGTGTGGGTGTCTGAATTTCGGCGGATTCCGAGATGTGGGTCATAATAGCTCTTACCGCCAATGTTGTAATGACCCCCTTAATGTCCTGAGTCTCTTCTGGCTCTTGCATAATCCTTCTTTTCGTTTCTGTGTTTATTCTGATAAAGTTACTATGATTTACTACTGCTCTTCCTGGCCACTGGGAGGGTTCTAGTACTTACCTTTGGGGGTTTCTAGTACTCCCTGCTCCCCTCTACACACTACACTTGCCTAGGTGGAAGACCAACTTTCACATTCCACTTTCTTAGTAAATGGTTTGTGCTCCTTCTAGGCCCATTTCTAACTATTGTGATTTTCACTAATTGCACTGTATTCTAACTGTTTTAGGTCTATTTCTGCATACTAGTGTATATAATTTGTTTATTACTTACCTCCTAAGGGAGTATAGTCTCTATGGTACTTTTGGTATTTGTGTCACCAAGATAAAGTACCTTTATTTTTGTAAGACTAAGTATTTTCTTTCATGAGTGTAAGTGCTGTGTGACTACAGTGGTATTTCATGAGCTTTGTCTGTGTCCTAGAGAAGCTGTGGCTGCTCATCCATAGCTACCTCTAGAGAGCCTGGATTCTAGACACTGCCTACACTTCACTAACAAGAGGTAGCTGGACCTGATGTAAGGTGTAAGTACCATAGGTACCCACTACAAACCAGGCCAGGCTCTTATACATACAAGATCCATAATGATTTAGCCTGAGCCAAGCAATGCTTCCACCTGTGCCCACTGTGCCACACTCAAGGTAATACATTCCTAAGGAGTTGTAGATGCTTAACTAACAATCCTTTCTCCTATCAAAATCAACGTGGCTCACCAATTTTCCTATTGATTCTAATAAAGGCAGAAACGCTCCCCACTACTTGTATGTACATTTTCTGAGCCGAGGAACATTTTGCCCAATAGGTGGCACCAAACTGTTTGCCTTCACCTCAATGCATTCTTAGAGAGTTATTTAAATAAGTGATTGTGTTTCTTTCATAGGAAAACCACATTGGCTCACAAATATGTATTTTGTTTTTCAAACACAATAGATCACCCTACAAAGTCCATAAGGATTCAGCCTGAACCAAGCAACGTTTCTACCAAAAAATGGACCCACTCTGCCACCCAACAGTCAATACATTCCTATAGAGCTATGATAAATAAGAAACTATACTTTCTCCCATGAAGATCAACTTGCCTCACCAATTGTCATAGAGTACCTAATAAAAGGAGCTCTGGTCTATACTACCTGCATGTAAAGTGCCTGAGCTGAGCAACATTTGTCTCAACAGGTGGCACCAAACTGGTTGCCACCTGCTCAATGCATTCCTAGGCAGTTGTTTCTGAATAGGTAATCGGGGTTCCATTATAAGAAAATCACATTAGCCCACAAATATGTACTTTGTTTTTCAAACACACCACATCCCCCTACAAGATCCGTAATGATTTAGCAAGAACCAAGCACAATTTTTAACTGTGCCCTCTGTGCCACCCTCAAGCCATTGCATTCCCATGGAGTTACAGACAAATAAGTAACCATCCTTTCTCTCAAGAATATCAGCTTGACACATTAATTTTCATATTGATCCTTATAAAGGGATCTCCGGTCTACACTATCTGTATATATATTACCTGAACTGAGAAAAAATTGTCACAACAGGTGGCACCAAACGTGTTACCCTAATACCTTCACCTCAGTATTCCTATGGCGTTAAATCTGAATAAGCAAGTGTGGTTCTCTTATAGGAAAAACACATTTGGTCACTATATGTATTTGTTTTCAAAGCACACCAAATCTTCCTACAAGATCCATAAGTCTTTGTGTTCAAAATATTTGATTTAATTTTATGATATTATAACAGACCAAACAAAAAAGAGCACCAAAAGAGGTACATTGAAATCGTTTCACAGAACAACATTAACAGAATAATTGTCCCTAAACAATGATGTTTGATGTATAAGAATAAAGAAAATAAAAGATGGGGAATCAATAAAGACCATCTTGTCTCCCTGATATGGAATGTACCTTCATCTTATGTGTGGGAGCTCAAATTTTGTTTGTGCAGACAGAGAGGATGTTCAATTGTGCTAGCTTCCTTTGCATTTGACTGTGCATGTGTCCATTTTGCTATGTGTACCTTGCAGCTACTTTATCTGGATGTCTGACCCATGTAGTTGCCGTTGTATTTGCTTTCTTGACTTGCACTTCCATGTTGTGCACATAGGCATGTCACTTGGCTCTAGTATTGTTTGTCCCTGAGAAACATGTATGGCCAGTTCTTGTGCAAATGTTAAACCAGAATGGGAGCACCCTGCTCACACTCCAGCATATAGTCGGCCCCAGTCCATCATGGTAGATGCAGTACAAGTTTGTTTTTTATCCATAAAGTAAACTAAAGTTTTTCACCTTAGTAGGTGCAGCAAAGTGATGTAAATCTCTGGACACATGTTTCTGGGTAAGCCCTTCATCAGCAGAGAGCAGCTTTGTCTGTGGGGTTGCTGGAAATGCTGCCAAAAGTCCTCTCAGGTTTCTGTACCACTCACTGGCATGCAGGTACTTCAACCAGAGCTCATCAGCTGGTTAGCTCAAGGGAGCCTTCTTAAACAGAAAAACTAGAAAGGGAGCACCCTGCTCACACTCCAACATATAATCAGCCCTACTGCATCATGGTAAATGCAGTTCAAGTTCATTTTTTATCCATAAAGTAAACTAAAGTTTTTCACCTTAGTAGGCGCAGCACGTGCTGTAAATCTCTGGACATGTGTTTCTGGGTAAGCCCTTCATCAGCAGAGAGCAGTTTTGTCTATGGGGTTGCTGGAAATGCTGTCAAAAGTCCTCTCACGTTTCTGTACCACTCACTGGCACACAGGTGCTTTCAACCAGAGCTTATCAGCTCATTGGCTCAAGGGAGCATTCTTAAACAGAAAAAACAGAAAGGGAGCACCCTGCTCACACTCCAGAATATAGTCAGCCCCAGTGCTCATGGTAAATGCAGTACAAACTTGTTTTGTATCCATAAAGTAAACTAAAGGTTTTCACCTTAGTAGGTGCAGCAAGTGCTGGAAATCTCTGGACACTTGTTTCTGGGTAAGCTCTTCATCAGCAGAGAGCAGCTTTGTTTGTGGGGTTGCTGGAAATGCTGCCAAAAGTCCTCTCATGTTTCTGTACCACTCACTGGCACACAGGTGCTTCAACCAGAGTTCGTCAGCTTGTTGGATCAAGGCAAATGTTATTTTTGGGCATGAGCAGAGTGTAATGTGAACCAGGGCAGCATCCTTTCATAAGTGCTCCTGAAGTCCCCATTCCTATTGTGCAGGTATTGTTTGCATAGTGAGCTTCAGATGTTTGTCTTTCTCTCTATTGTGCATCCCATTGACCTTCGAATGTGTTGCAATGTGGGTGATGTGTGTGTTCATTGTTTAAAGTAGTGGTGTTTGTGTTTTATGATAGATAAATTCCTCTGTGTGTTTATTGTAATAGCAGTCCATGGCATGTGAGGAATGTGAGTGTGTCAATTGTATTTTTAGATGTGATGTTCCTGTGCTGTTGGTGTTGTGTGACACAATGTTGTATACACTTCACTGTCCCTGTGCCTGGGATGGTCTGATGTGTGTTGTTGTGTAGTGTTGTGGTGCAGTGTGAGTAACCTGCTCAAAGGGTGCATTTTGTGTCTGTAAATGTGTCCTTCTGTGTGAATGAGTCGGGCTGTGTACAGAATGTCAAGTGTACTTAGTGCACACAACGGGACGCCCATATGATGTGGATGACGGCACGACGATCTGAAGGTTAAGTGTACTGCACAGATAGGTGTGTATACTTACTATAGGTTGCATCCACCGCAGCATGGATTTTGTGCTCCTTCGATGATCAACAGCAGCGAAAGGACGTGTGTGATGGGATTAATGATGGCACGGAATGTGTAAGGGTGCCTGCAGGTGAGTTGTTCCCTTTATACTGTCCTTTCCGCCTGCTGAGACATGGTGGTTAGACCACTACGGTCACATCAGCGGTGTGCAACCTCATAATGAGTCTGGCAGAAACACTTTCTCTGATGGCCTATTTGTTCTGCCTTATGACTGTGGTGGTCTGTGCTGCCTCGCGGTGCCAGCAGGACTGTGCAGGTCTTTGCTCCATAGGCCCTCATGACTCGTAATACAGTGGTCCAACCGCCAAGCAAATGGCAGTCGGAACACCACCACTGCTGTAGTGGTTCACAGACTGCCAAACTCGTAATGAAGCCCTATGTCTTCTCCTAACTCTAATAAGAAGATCCTCAATACTAAAATCTACAAAATTAATGTTACATGATTTGGACTCCATCTTCCAGGCATCTATTTCAAATAACTCAAATATGTCTTTACTTTACAATCCCTTGTTAAAACGTAATTGTAACATAAACATTTGGAAGTCTCAGATAATTGCTGGTATTTTTTACTTAAAACATACTTATCATAACAATAATTTTTAAATCTTTAAAGAACTGCAACACAAATATTTCCTGTCCACATCAAATATTTTCAAGTATGAACTTTTATGTAATTACATCCTTGATTAATTGACCAAATTTCCTGAGAAGAACACTTCTGATTTAGAAATTTACATTCAAATAATTTCTACTTCTCATGCAGTTTCAACGTATTTTAAAAAAATGAATAATTTTGAAAGAAATAATATTAATTTTCTCTCCTCTTTTTAGAATAGTGAACTAGACATATCTATTTCTTAAGATATATGGAGTAAACGTTTTTGATTATATTTGTGCATGGTTACCAGTATCTCTATACCAAACTAAATCCTTCGTATTATGTAATTGTTTATGGACTCTGTTAAAATGATGTGTAAATGAATTTTACTTTCAACAAAACTGTCAAATTCAAATAACAAACTTTTTGATTTCTTTATTTCTGTTGCTCTAAAATCAATTACTGTCAATTGGAAAAACTCTTCATTACTATCCATTCAGACATGGCGGTCTTGGATAATTTTTACCAGAAAAAGAGCCAATTTGACTCTGTTGGATGTTGTTCATAACACTGATGATTATCAGTCATTTTGGAAACCGATTGATATTTATATAACAATATATTTTTAAATAAGTATTATTAATAGGCTATACATTGTATAGTAAGAAAAATCTTTATGAATACTGTAGTAGCTCTATTATGATAAACTTGTAAAGACGTTTTTATTGATTCCCCTTCTTTTATTTTCAATTTTGCTTAATCTTATATAGCAATTGCCATTGTTTAGGTAAAATTATTATATTAACGTTATACCATAATAAACTTCAATGTACCTCTTTCGGTGCTCTTTTTTGTTTGGCCTGCTGTCATATCATAAAATTCAATAAGATATTTTGAACTCAAAGCCCGATGGACCTTGTAGGGAACTGTGGGGTCCTCGAAAAACAAATACATATAGTGACCCAATGTGTTTTTGCTGTAAGAGAACCACTATTACTTCAGATTGAACTCCATAGGAATTTATTGAGGTGAAAGTAACAGGGAAACCGGTATGGTGTCACCTATTGTGACAAATTTTGCTTGGCTCAGGCAATTTACATGCTGGAGCTCACTTTATTAGGATCAACATGAAAATTGATCAGCCAGGTTGATATTCATGTGAAAAAGGATGGTTTCTTATTTGTCTACAGCGCCATAGGAATATATTGGCTGTTGGTTGGCACAGTGAGCTCATATTTTGGTGCAAACATTGCTTGGTTGAGGCTAAATCCTTATAGATCTTGTAGGGGGATGTGGTGTGTTTGGAAAACAAAGTAAATATCTGTGAGCCAATGTGATTTTCCTAAAACAGAACTGGAATTACCTACTCAGACACAACTGTCTAGGAATGCATTCTGCTGATAGCAATCAGTTTTGTGCTACCTCTTATGACACATTTTGCTCAGCTCCAGCACTTTACATACAGGCAGTGTAGACTGGAGACCACTTTATTAGAATCAGTATGAAAATTGGTGAGCAAAGATGATATTCATGAGAGAAGCAATGGTTTCCTAATTGCCTTAACTCATAGATGTGTTGGCTGGTGGGTGAGATAGTGGCCTGTGTTTTGGTGGAAGCATTGCCTGGCTCAGGCCAAATCTAGGGGGATATGGTGTGTTGGAAAAAAAACAATTACCTAGTAATGAATTGAGGTGAGACCACCTGGTTTGGTGACACATGTGGTGGCAAATTCTACTCGGCTGAGACAATTTACATACAAGTACTATAGAGGTATACTCCCTTTATTAGAATAAATATGAAAATTGGTGAGCCAAGTTGATCCTGATGGTAGAAAGGAAGGTTACCTATTCATCTTTAACTCCATAGGAAGGCATTGACTTCATGAAGGCACAGTAGGCACAGGCCTTATACTTATAAGGTTTGTAGGGGATGTAGTGTGTTTAAAATATTTCTGAACCAATGTGAATTTCTTATAGAAAAAATATGATTACTTCTTCAAACATCACTGTTTAAGGACGCCTTATAGTCAGTGGTGCCACAAATTATGATCAGTTTAGAAAACTTCCATATGGGTATTTTCAGAGTGGTGAAGTTCTCCCATATTTTGGTGGAAATGTTGCTTGTGTTAGACTAAGGGCCTGATTAGGATCTTTGTGGATGGAATAGTCCGTCACAAACGTGATGGATATCCCGTTGACCGTATTACAAGTTCCAAGATATCCTATGGAACTTGTAATACGGCAGATGGAATATTCTACATGTTTGTGATGGAGTATCCCATCCTCCAAGATTCTCCTAAATTCTAATAGACATAACAGTGGCATGTGTTATGGTGGAAAAACAACATATTCATAGTACGGTAATGTGGAGTCTGATCAAAATGGAGTTAGATTAATTATTTCAGAATATATTTTATTTAAAATGCTGCTTGCGAATAAAATGCTGGCCAAATAAGATGCTAGCTTTCACTAGCAAACAAGATGACGGCCAAATAAGAAGCTAACTCCAGCCTGCGAACAAGATGCTGGCCAAATAAGAAGCTAACTTCAGCCTCATTAACCCTGTCACGTGTGCACTAATCACTCCATCTACTCTAAGAAGGGAGCTAGTCTCAGATTCTTCTTATCACACTTCTGCTAAGTACAGGTTCGGCCATGAATGCATCCAAAAGGCAACAAAGGAACAACCGTTCCTGCTGTCACGGCCAATGGGGGTGGAGTGGACACACCAATGGAGCAAGTCAGAAATAATAGCAAATCACCAAAAGAAATTACCGTAAACTCAGCTCGCTTGGTTTGTGAAATTTATTTCAGCAAATACACCAGACACGATTCGGCCTCAAATGGCCTTCCCTTCTGAGTACAGCATGTTTTAACCAGTTCAGATCAGAAAAGAAAAAAGGACTACATGAATAAGTTAACGATAACACCATCTTACAACAAGTATAGTAGCACAAATGGTTCATATGTAGATTACATAAAGATAACACAGTGCAACTGAATTATATCTACAGTTTTATCATATAAATTGTACCACAACAGAAATTGTGAGCAAATTATACAATTTGCAAAGGGCTACTAGTGCTTGTCATATTTAAAAAATTGATGTCTTCAATAATCCACTAGGGAATTATATCTTTGTGACTGACAGTCCTCATAATACGCACTATAGCCCTCATTATGCCATTGGTGGTAAATCCCGCTTACCGCCATGTTGACTGCCGCCAATATACTGCCGCCGTGTCGGATATCCGTTCACCATATTATGACACACACACCGTTCCATCACTATTCAGCCACACACACAAATCCGCCACACCAATGGTCAGTGATAAACTGGCGGTATTAAAACCCCCACCGTTACACCAACATAACTATGCCTATCACATTATGACCCAGGAATCATTACGGCGGACATTCAATGGCGGTAAACCATTGGCGGTACATACCGCCACGCTCAAAATATACACACACAAATAAAACAGCACCACGTTGGACAATTTGAATAACACACACCTGACACCCATACACACACTACACCCACACACCCACACCACTATAAAACACACACCCACATTACCTACAACCCTTTACGAAGACAAACCATTGGCACGAGATAGACACCACGACCGCAGACAAGAGCAGAGACAAACATCACCATCACCTATATACCACCCACGCACCCCACATCCCACACCCCAACATATCACCCTCCACACCCTCACCCACAATACTCACACAACACCCATGGCATCACAACGACACCCCAGATTCTCTGAATAGGAGCTAAGGGTCATGGTGGAGGAAATCTTTGGGGTAGAGCCACAGCTATTTGGAGCACAGATGAAGCAGATATCCATTGCTAGGAAGATGGAGCTATTGCAGAGGATCGAGAACAGGGTCAACGCCGTGGGACAGCACCCCAGAACAAGGGATGACATCAGGAAGAGGTGGAACGACCTATGGGGAAGGTTAGTTCCATTGCAGCAAGACACCAGCTCACAGTACAGAGGACTGGCGGTGGACCCCCACTGCCTCCCCCACAACTAACAACATGGGAGGAGCAAGTCTTGGCAATCATGCATCCTGATGGCCTGGCAGGAGAAGCAGGAAGATTGGACTCTGGTAAATCAACTCTTTACTACTTTCATCCCCCTACCTGCATGCCATCACATACCCCCACCCTCACCCTCACTCCCATCACTCCACCACCTCCCACACATCCCACCATCACTTTTCACTCATCACAATGCCAAGCCCTGCATGCACCACCCATGCATGGACACCCCTCACAGACCTGCATGGACGCCTATCACTAAAGCATGCACACAAGAGAGAATTAGCTAGCCCACCACATAACTCACACAAGGTAAACCTGCCAGGGCAATAACAGCCATAGAGGGCAACCCACCCATGCACAAAATGTCACACACAGAAACAATAACAGTGCATTTACATCCCCACAGGGGTCCCAGCCAATGTCACAGCAGAAGAGGTTCCAGCAACATCCAGTCCCCCCACAGAAGAGGCCCACAGTAATGACAGCGACTCTGATCACCTGGATCTGGATGTCCAACCTGGCCCATCAGGGACCTCCGGCGAGTCAGTTACCCAGCCACAGTCACAGACCACCACAGAGCCTCCCCCATCAGGAAACAACACCACAGCACCCACACAGGGTCCCCAAACTTCTGTCCCCAGGACACGTCAATCAGTAATGTGCCCACCTGTACAGGGACCCCAGGCTACACCTCGCACCCAAGACAATCAGGGACCTGGGGTCAGTGGGTACACGGTTCAGGGGACAGAGGCACAGGCCACCAGGGACACTGGGAGGACTCGTGTGCACCAGGGGGAGGACAGGCCCAGGGATCCGACTCTCCACGAGGCAGTCTCCAAGATCCTGGGCGCCTACCAACATTCCCAGGACACGATGGGCCAGATCCTGGACAATGTGTAGGAGAACAGGCGGTTGCAGGAGGGACAGTAAGAGGGGATGAGGGAGGACTGGCAGGCCATCAACAACACCCTGATGTCCATAGCAGGGGTGCTGGCAGACATGGCCAACATTATGAGGGAGGCAGTCTCACACCAGCGGGCCCCTGCCACTAGCCAGTCATCTGACCAGCCTTCCACGTCCGCTGCCACTAGTGGCCAGGAGGTCCTGCAACAGGACTCAAAGGGC
Organism: Pleurodeles waltl; assembly: GCF_031143425.1. Taxonomy (NCBI): domain Eukaryota; kingdom Metazoa; phylum Chordata; class Amphibia; order Caudata; family Salamandridae; genus Pleurodeles; species Pleurodeles waltl. Next base: position 788,947,944 of record NC_090443.1, read on the forward strand.
ACCAGCACTTCTCCCGCTGCAGAAGGTGAACCACCCCGCAACATTCCCTGTGATCCAGACAGAAGCCAGAGGCACTTGCCAAGACCCCGCAAGGAAATGAGACTCTCCTCATTGTCCCCCTTGTGTCCCACTTAGTCACCCTGTTCACCTTGAACTGCCATTGCTCCCCTTCCTATGTCCCCTTGGACAATGCACCTGTGCTACAAACAGACTGGAACAATACCCTGGACTTTCCTCCATCATCACCCCATCCAATTGCACTTTCCCCCTATATGTTAGCACTTCAAAAAACATCGTTTGATAAAAATCGATTTTGAGTATGTCATGTATTTCAAATATGTATTGATTGAAACAGGTACAACCAGTGCAAATGAACTATACATAGAATGAGCATAGAATTAAGGACCAGTAGCTGGCTGTTGTGATCACACAGGAAGGATTTGTTATCTCAACCAACATCTTCAAAATTAATAGCCAGAGGGAACAGTAAGTGGACATATTATTGGGAAATACCAGCATGCCAATGCCACACAAAATACAACCAAAGTCATTGAAATGTAAAGTTACACTGTCTCACCTGTGTGTCATTGGAAGTACTGAGGGATTGCAGTTGTTCTGTTGTCCTTATCCTCTGCCTCCTCATCCTCACAGGGTCAACTGCTGCCACAGGGGCATCTCCAGTCTTCTCATTCTGCAAAAAAAGGGACATGGCATCTGGGGGCCAGGTTGTGAAACATGCAGCATGCCACTACTATCTGGCAGACCTTCTTGGGTGAGTAGCACGGGGATCCACCTGTTAGATGGAGGCACTGCAACCTGGTCTTCAGGAGGCCAAAGATTCTCTCAATTCTCCTTCTAGTTCACCCATGTGCCTCATAATAACGTCCTTCTGCCCTTGTCCTTGCAGTCCTCACATTTAGCCACACACTATCCTATATGGCCAACACCATACCCATACACCAACATATACTAGTTGGGAACTAGGGCTCGCCTATTAGCCACACCCTGTGCCTCTGTAGTTGGGCCATCACATTTGGGATGCTGCTATTCCTCAGGACAAAGGCATTATGCACCGACCCAGAATACTTAGCATTGAGGTGGGAGATGTACTGGTCCACCAAGCACACCATCTGCATGTTCATGGAGTGGAAACTCTTACGATTCACACCTTTTATTCTGGCAGGGGGGTACAAATGTAATATGTGTTCTGTCAACCGCTCCAACTATATTGGGGACATGTCCCATTCCATAAAACTCGGCCTTCACAGTGGCCAAATGCTCAACCTGGGGGAATGCAATGTAGCTGCACATGTGTTTTATCAGGGCAGACAATACTGTTGTCAGGACTATTGAGAACATGGGCTGTGATATTCCTTCTGCCAAGCCCACTGTCACTTGGAAAGAACCAGTTGCCAGGAAATAGAGCACTGATAGAACATGCACAAGAGGGGGGATCCCAGAGGGGTGACGGATAGCAGATGTCAGGTCAGGCTCCAATTGGGAACACAGCTCTGTGATTGTGGCCCTGTCCAGTCTATAGGTGAGTATTATGTGCCTGTCCTCGAGTGTAACCAAGTACACCAGTGGTCTGTACACTGGGGTATGTCTACATCTCCTATGCATCCGCAGTGGTAGAAATTTAAGGGATACAAGAGTGAGGAGCCTGTCACAAACTGAACAATGGAGCTACAACGGTAGTTTGCAATCTCTATACATGAAATGGGTCAGTGTGGTCTGTACAGTATGTGTGTATTTCTCAGTTGACGCAGCATTATTTCACAGGCCTGTTCCCCCCTGAAATGCGTCTGCCTGTCCTGTGTGGTGGGACAGGTGGAAGTGAGGTAATGCCGCTGATGTTGTGCGCCGTGGCGGGAGGCGGTCGGGAACCACTGTGCAATTCCTCATTGGTTAATATTGGGCCCTATGGGGTACAGTGGCCAATCGTGGTCTATGCCATTTTCTATCATATTCCTCACTTGTTTCCTGATCTACCATAGGAGAAAACCTACACTGCATGTGGTGCTGTGACCTGTGTCTGGAACCTACTATGGCCTGTGTGACCGGGGAAAGGGCCCCATCCTTCAGTCCGGAGGAGTTGGAGAGACTGGTGGATGGGGTCCAACCCCAGCACAGACAGCTGTATGGGCCTCTAGACCAACAGGTGGGTACACCTTGGGCACGATGCATGTGAAGGCATTGTGTAAGGGGGAGGGATGTCCTCCTGGCTGGGTACACATTGAGTGTTGGCCTATGTGTGTGCCAATAGTGCTGTAAACGTTTATGGTGGGCCATTTGTGCAACTGGCTGGACTTTTTGTCTAATGGTGTTCTCCTGTCTCTATTGCCTCTGCAGGTCAGTGCCCATCAAAAGAAGGGTATATGGCGTGCCATCGCTAAGGAGGTGCGGACCTGGGGGTCTATGGCAGTCGGAGCACCTACTGTCGCAAATGGTGGAAGGACCTGAAATGCTAGGCACAGAAGACCGTGGAGGCCCAGCTGGGGATGGCCTCCCAACGAGGAAGGGGTACCCGTCAAATCCTGACCCCTGATGGCCAGCATACTGACAGTGGCCTATCCAGAGCTGGATGGGCACTAGAGGGCAACACAGCAGCCACAAGGGGGTGAGTACTGTGGCTATCATTACAACTTACATCAGGTGGGTTGGTATCCAGTTAGTAGGTGTGTGTCAGTGGGTGCCCCTAGGCCAGGCCAGACAAAGCTGTGTAGGTCCTCTGGTGCCTAAGGGTCTGAAGTGGAAATACTGCCTACCTAGCTTGTTAGCATCCACTACTGGCTGGGTTGTGTGGGTCCCAGGTGTGCTGCAGTTGGCGGTGTGTGCTCCTCCTCATGCCTTGGTGGCTAGCAATATCACTGGTAGTGCAATCCATAGTGCCTAGGCCTGTACCCCATGTGTGAGGGTGCTGTGTACTCCAACAGTGATGTTGGTGCAGTCATTGACCCAGTGTATCCTTTGTCTCTCCCCCCCTTTCTTGTTTTGTCATCCTGTCCTTATGTTCATTAGCATCATCTGGCGGAGGAGCAGAGACACCGGCCATGGAGAGAGCTGCATCCCACAGGACCCTGGAGGCAGAGTCCACCAATGCTGAGGGCACCAGTGGAACGGAGGGGGAGGAGAGCACCACGGCAGAGACTGGAGGAGACAATATAGACTCTGATACCTCCTCTGATGGGAGCTCCCTGGTAGTGGTGGACACCTCTCTGACCACCCCAGCTACAGGTACAGCCGCCACCCCCATACCCGCACTGCTCTCCCAGCAGCCCGTCAGCAAGTTGCCCGTGCCCCAGCACCCAGGAAGGTGGGCCTCTCCTTCACCCCAGGCACCTCAGGCCCTGCCCCAGTGAGCCCTGCTGCCCTGAGTGAGGAGGCTGTTGACCTCCTGAGATCCATCTCTGTAGGGCAATCAACCATTGTGAATGCCATGCAGGGGCTGGCAGCCCAGATGCAACAAACCAATGCATTCCTGGAGGGCATTCACACTGGATTGGCAGCCCAACAGAGATCGATTCAGGCTCTGGCCTCCTCTTTGATGGCAGCCATTGCCCCTGTTTCTACTGTCCCCCCTCCAACTTCCACTTCCAAGTCCTATTCTCCTCAACCCTTCCCAAACACACAGCCAGATGAGCATGCACACAGGACAACACCAATAGTGTCACAGGCAAACACAAGCACCACACATCAACCCACAGGCACTCACACGAACACCATTCAGTTGCAGACACAACAACTATTTCCACTGTCTCCCCTTCCTCCTCCTCCACCTGCCACCCTGTTACATCCACACTCATACTTGCATACAATACATCATCATCCACTACCTGCATCATCACCACAACAAGCAGAGCACACCTCACTGACAGACACCTCCACAACATCTATGCACACATCCCCGGTGTCCTCTCCCACCGTGTCTGTCCCCCCCCTAAGGTACACAAACACAAACACTCAGACACCTAACAGCCATCCACCTTATAACAGCATACAACCCATGCACATGCACCAAAATCCTGCATACAAACACTCCCTCATCCTCCTCTCACATTGCGTCTACCTCATCCCACCCCAATGTCCCTAAAAAGCTTTTCCTTTCCACCATTGACCTCTTCCCTACACCTCCCCTCATCCTGCACATATGGCCAGGGTATCAAAAACCCAGCCAAGCTCCTCAGCCAAACAGTCCACAGGCCCAGTTCCATCAGCACCTACTCATGGTGGAAAGGATTCCAGGCCACAGATACCGAAGGGGAAGGAGCCTGCACCAGCTACCAAAAAGGGGAAGGAGCTTGCACCAGCCTGCAGAAAGGGGAAGGAGCCTGCACCAGCAAGCAAGAAGGGCAAGCAGCCTGCACCAACCAGCAGAAAGGGAAAGGAGCCTGCACCAGCAAGCAAGAAGGGCAAGGAGCCTGCACCAGCAAGCAAGAAGGGGAAGGAGCCTGCACCAGCAGCTGTCACAAAGTCCCCACCACCAGCCATTGTTGTGCAGCCATCAGTGAGTGCAGGGGCTGAGCAGGAGCCTCCCACTACCACCACCACCACAGTGCAGCCATCGCAGGGTGAAGGGGCTAAGCAGGAGCCTCCCACTATCACCACCACCACAGTGCAGCCATCGGAGGGTGCAGGGGATGAGCAGGTGCCTCCCATTACCACCACCACCACAGTTCAGCCATCGCAAGGTGCAGGGGCTGAGCAGTAGCCTTCCACTACCACCAGCACCACAGTGCAACCATTGCAGGGGGCAGGGGCTGAGCAGGAGCCTCCCACTACCTCCACCACAGTGTAGCCATCGCAGGGTGCAGGGGGTGAGTAGGAGCCTCCCACTACCACCACCACCATGGTGCAGCCGTCAGCTTTGGCGTACGCCATGTGATCCAGCCTCCACAGGCTGCTGTGTGGCCTGTCCCCTCTAGAACCAGTGGGAAAGTCTCCCACTCCAGAGATTGTGGCCTTGCACTCCCCAGGACCAAGCACAGGTCATGTTGCACCCTCCAGAACCAGTGTGGGAGACACCCACTTGAGAGACTGTGGCCTTGCACTCCCCAGGACCAAGCATAGAGCTTGTTGCCCCCTCCAGAACCAGTGGTCTTGTTTCCACATCCGGTTAAGGTGCCCCCCGAGTAGCCTGCCTATTTGACAATTGATGACCCTGCAGTGTTCTCTCCATATTGGTGCAGGTAATGAGTGGGACCTTGAACTGAGGACTGGGCAGTGTCCCTTTTTTGTACATTTGTACATATATTTTGCATTGGCAAATCATATTATTAATTTTGTGTTGATCTTATTACAATCACTTTAGTCAATTCCTGTTGTATTTGCATTATTCAGCTGATTTAAGGGGATAAATTGTTTTCTTGTGCAGCTGGTTGTGTTATGGTGTGTGTGTATGGGGTGTGTTTGGTGCGTGTGTGTGTCACTCTCGTTTTCCTCCCACCCTCTCTTGTGTGCTAGGTGGCTGTACTCACCGCCGTCATGTTCGCCAGCGTTGTTGTTCGTGGTGGAGCATAACGTAGAAAATCATCGGAAATACTTGCAGTTCTGGTTCCATGGTAGCGTGGTTCTTTCCTGTGTCTCCAATGGTGAGTCCTTTCACTTCTGTAATGTGTTTCAGCAAGGCTTTTGATGGCGTTGGTACCACCCCGAAAAAGGTGGTGGATTGTGTTGTCATAATATGGTGGGCGGAACTTTGTCTTCCTCCTGGCTGTAGGCAGCTACCACCGTGGTGACTGTTATTTCCACCCTGGCGGTCAGTGTGGTACATTGGCTGTCTTTTGGAGATCTAACCACCAGGGTCATAATTTGGCGGCACTTACCGCCAGCCTGTTAGCGGTATTACCTCCACTTTATCACTGACCGTCAGGCTCATAAAGAAGGCCTAAATGTCTTTGACTCTCCAAGTAAACCTAGAGGGGCTTAGCCCAGGGGAGGTTGTGTAGAGCTAGTCTAAATATTACAGCTGTATTAAAGATGTCAATATCCAGCTAGAGTTGTCAGTACACTATACTTGATCAATTACTCAAGAATATATACGTTCAGTATAAACACAAAGGAACTCAAATTGTATAACATGAACACACAACATACTTAATAAAACAGTGCTGTAGCATGATACAGTTGCAAAAACCATGGACCCTGGCTTTGCAAACTATATAATGTTTACTGCTTCTCAATGATTGTGAACACTTGATGAAAATTCCACATTTCAACATTTAGACATTGGAGCACTCTTGGAAATCTAACCTTCCATAGTTGTCCAGGACTTCTGGGGATTCTTTGTGGGGAGGTCAGAGGAGCTGACTTTGGAACTAGGATACCAGCCTTCAGTCCAGGCATCGACTCTACTTCCTATGATTCTAAACAATTCACTAATCGCCCTGTGCCAATCAAAATAAAAATACTAAATCTGGCCTTTGTATTGTAATTGGGTTCCCATGTTAAGAGCTCCAGTGCCCTTGAGCAAAGTTTACACTGTATAAAACTGTAAAAAGCAACACAAAAAACAATGTACCCTAATAAAGTGGACTTCGAACCATGGCTCAGATTCTGAAGGGGGTCATAGAGCAAACTGCAGCATCCGAAAAGGCTGTGCTTCATGACAAAGAGAGCAAGAGAGACCCTCATTCACATAGAAAAGGTACTCTCCTCCCCTCTCCCTAGCATCAGTGCTGATTACAGCTGCAGTGTACCACACACACATCTTGGTGCCATAGTGCTAGGGTGTATACGTGAGACTAGAATAGGTTGTGTACAGGAAGGATAAATGGTAAAGGGTTAAGGGGAAATGCTTTTCCTACTATGTAAGTCTGATGTACAATGCAGCACACATGCGAAGTCGGAGAAGCAGGGAAAAATAAAAACATTTCTATGTTTAACGCTTGTTTATTAGTGGCATTATTTTTTGGTGATAAACTATTTCTTCTGATGTTTCAGAATAGGGTTTAGCGCCAAAAAGCATGGATGGTAGCATGGCTCAACCCGTGTACAACCCATGTAATGCCCCCTTGATGCAAAGTAATGCAAAACAGTGTTTAGCGCATCTTTGAGTCACTTTGCCACACAAACTAACAAAAATACCAATTTGCGTTGATTTGTGAATCCAAAAAATGTTTTACCGTGTCACAAAAGTAAACCTTTGAGAATCTGGACCTATATGTTATTACCTAGCAATTGGTCATCTGCCCCTGCTCTTTTGTTTCAAAATATATTTTGACAGATTTGCAGCTCTGGTAGGTTAGGGCAGGATCAATCAGCATTGATTTATGTAAACCTGTGCTCAAGTTAATTCCTAACGGTTCACCTTCATCTTGAGTTAATGCGTTTATTTCTATTGAATTACATGTTTATACTGTCGATTTATATATTGGATATGTGGAAGGTATCTGGGAATGATAGTTTCCCTCCGTCTGTTTATTATCACCTAGAAACCATTCTTTATTTTAATATATTTGCTGAAGCCTCCTTAATGATGTGTTTGGCAGGCCACACACAACTGTGCAATATGCCATAATCCTCGGGGCAAAGGAGGGTTCCAGCAGAGATGCTCCAGTGGCCCAGCAGCTCCGTGGCTCTAAAGGGGAATTCTGCAATATCAACTAGTAGGAAACACAGGCGTCTTTCAATGCATTGCTTTGCAACGTTCCTTTAATATCCAACCGTTCAGCAATCTATTTTTCCCAGTCCTGTGCTGCACTTCTCATTTTATCTTTGCAAGAACTGTTTTACTTTATCTCACTGTAGGGAAAGTAAATGAAAGGTGACTTTTGAGCAAGGCATGCTGGTGCAGGGCACGGAGAGAGCTTAGCTTGGCGAACTCACTCTTCAAAAGGTTTTCTTTGAAATATCAGACCTCTAGCACATTTACTCCTAGCGCACGATGCAGAGTCATTCACATACAATTCATATTTCACAGGTGTTGGATGACGAACTGCACATTTATTGTGGGCGCCCGATTAAGTGTAAAGAACATAATATAATTGAAAGCATTTCATTAATGATTTCATAAAATGCCTACTACCCTATGTTTTTCATAGGGATTTGAATAAATAACTTATTGCTCGTGTTTTTTCTTTTTTTATGAGATGGCAAAGTGCAATAGTGCCATGTCGCTTTTCTCCCTTAGAGAAGATCCAGGGTATCACACTGTTGTGTGGCATATTGGCCCAAACCTGCAAAGATTATACCTAATGCAGGGTTTAAATATGTCGTGCTATCGTGCAGGAACGTAAAACCACTAGGCATTTCCACACCTACAATCTATGGCATGGCGCTGCTGCCATTCCCTGCACTGGCGTAAAAAGAGGCTGCACACAGCTGCATGCCATAACTCAGATGACAGCGTGCTTTCTCTTGAGTGGACTTTCTACTGGAGCAACAAGTTTCAAGTACAAATTCTTACGTGTACACAATGACAGGCCAGACTGATTGTGTTCTGTGCAATGCAACACATATGCAGTGCAATGGTGTATGTGGTAAATCAATACATTCCCTCTCGGTTAGACCTGCTTCACCATGCATTACTTTATGCTGCAAAGTTCTGTCAGGGTATCTTAGTTTCTCAGACTATGGGCCTGATATATATGTCGGTGGAGGGATTACTCCATCACAAATGTGACAGCCTTATTATGATCCCTATAGAATATAATGGGATCGTAATGAAGAGGACGGAATATGTGATGGTGTATTCACCTTTGCTGACATCTACATCAGGCTCAAGGGGCCTGATTTAGAGCTTCACGGTATTACCGGCAAGCCACGTTGGCAGTGGAGCGGAAAAGACCGTCACATCGATGGTCTCCCGCCCGCCATATTTACATATATTGCAGCTAAGCTGCAGACTGCCACTGCGGAGTGCACTCCGTTCCACCAGCTGCATTCCGCAGGTGAGGCAGCGGACTCCAGTGGTGACGATTAGCACTCCGTCGCTGTCTTGACGGCAGCATCCCGCCAACCCTATTTAGATCCCACAGTAGTGCTGGCAGTGTGGAAATAGCAGGCCCATGGCAGCCAGAGTCCGTTTTAAGACTATTTCAGTACAGTACCATGGCTGTTCCCACTGAATGAATGCTAGTAGCCACCACCTGTTGGAAATTGGACAATTGTGAACACCTGCAAAACAAACTATAAAACACACTCTGTTTCAGACCATGATCCCTTGCCATTACACTTCAGCAGAAGATTTGGATGCAGAAATTTTACAGGAGCCAGGTTTTTTACTCTCCCTATGATTTTTTGTCACTACAATTTTTTTGTTCCTCCTCCATCTTTTTGGGCACTCTTTTTTCATAAATAATTATGATGGCAGGGAGAAGAAATCCCCATTTCACTGAGGGAAAGTTGTCTGCCATGGTGGTTAAACTCATTAGAGTAGCACCACAGTTGTTTGGAGCTAGTCCAAAATACCTCTATTTCCCAGAAAAAGCAATGGTGGTCCAGAATAGTTGACAGTGTGAATGCAGTAGCCAACAACCTTTGCACACAAGAAGTGATTAGGAAGAGATGGAATGACCTGCATTGGAAGGTTTGTTCACTGGCCTCCAAAAGTCACCTGGAGTCCCAAAGGACTGTTGGTGGTTCTCCTCTTCCTCCATTACACCTCTTCCTGGGGAGGAGGAGGTCTTGCAAATCCTCCTTCCTAAGGACTTGACCGGAATCTCTGTTGGAGTGCAGGCTGGTAAGTCAGACATATGTATGTCTCACTAATCACTAATGGAGACTTGTCCTTAAGGTAGACTTTTAGAATGCTGCAACAACCTTAACAACTCAGACATAGTTATTTTGACTGAACATAATACGTTGTGCCACATAAATTACTAGCAGCATGGGTGCAGCTCTCCTCCTAACAGAATGCTACATGGATAGGCAGCTTGTGTGTAGTTCCACATGGATAAATCCTTGCCTGGGCTCTGCCCATTACTGTCTATCAATGTATGTTGCTGTGCAACCAAAAACTGGTCCAAAAATAAATTCTTTCTCACAGGAGAGTATGGTATTCCTAAGTTTCTCCTAATAACATGATATCCATATGGGTGTACTGGTTGCAAAGATGTTTTCATCTCCAATACAGTCATTGATAGTGATATGTGGAAGCTATTTTTCAAACAAGTATTGTCTGTGGTGTCAACATATGAATGCAACACCCAAGATGCTCTGTTTCTAGATAAGACAATCAAAAGTGGAATGAAATGTTGTAACAATGTACTTTACTTCCATATACACACATCTCACAAACTAATGCATTTGTCAGTCACCATGCCATGTTTATCAATAAAATATAATCTCTTGTGCATCTCGAACATGTTGACACCTGCTCATAGCTACAATTAATTGATGAAAATGCTTACATAAGTCATTGTCTGTTGAATCCAAGACATCAAAAGATTTGTTGTGGCATGCTGAACAGAATTAGTAGACACACAAGTGAAATTTCACTGTCCATATCATGCGCATTATGAACCATTGTGTTTCCTTTTTTTTTTTCTTTTTAGCTTGGAAAGGTATCATACAACAAATACAGATGAGAAAATAAAACAGATTAAACCCAGCAGGGGATAAACCTTTGGGAGACAAATGTCCATCTCTTAAATGGTGACATACCATTTTGGTTTAAACATTTAGGGGGTCATTCTGACCGCGGCGGACGGCGGTCGCCGCCCGCCAAGCGGTTCCCGCCGAAAGACCGCAGCGGTCATTCTGGCTTTCCCACTGGGCCGGCGGGCGACCGCCGAAAGTCCGCCCGCCAGCCCAGCGGGAAACACCCTACCCACGAGGACGCCGGCTCAAAATGGAGCCGGCGGAGTGGGAAGGTGCGACGGGTGCAGTTGCACCCGTCGCGAATTTCAGTGCCTGCAAAGCAGACACTGAAATTCTTCGTGGGGCCCTCTTACGGGGGCCCCTGCAGTGCCCATGCCATTAGCATGGGCACTGCAGGGGCCCCCAGGGGCCCCGCGGCACCCCCTACCGCCATCCTGTTCCTGGCGGGAGAACCACCAGGAACCGGATGGCGGTAGGGGGTGTCAGAATCCCCATGGCGGCGGAGCGCGCTCTGCCGCCATGGAGGATTCTCAAGGGCAGCGGGAAGTCGGCGGTACACCGCCGACTTTCCGTTTCTGGCCGCGGCTGAACCGCCGCGGTCAGAATGCCCAGCGGTGCACCGCCAGCCTGTTGGCGGTGCTACCGCCGACCTCCGCCATGGCGGTAATTACCGCCAGGGTCAGAATGACCCCCTTAATCATTATAAGCCAAAATCCAATCCTGACATGCCCCCCATATTGCCTTCCCTTTCCTCCTCAAATGTTTCTCTTTACGTTCAAGCTTTTTAACTTGGAAAGGTGTCATACCACAAATACAGATGAAAAAAAATTAGAACAGATTAAACCCAACAAAGGATAAAACCTTTGGGAGACAAATATCCATCTCTTAAATGGTGACACACCATTTTGGTTTAAACATTTTAATCATTATGAGCAAAAATCCAATCCTGAAATGCCCCCCATATTGCCTTCCCGTTCATACAATGCTATCTCCAAATAATACACAGACAATAGTCAGGCCAACCATTGTTGCCAGGACGGGGGTCGGACATTGAGCCAGGCGGATGCTATACACAATCGAAATACTGCCATGGCCACAAAAATAAATGCTTCATATAGATTGTCCGTATCACCCATAACCCCTAAAACCATTACCTCGGGGGTAAGGATTAGATCAAATCCCAGAACTTCTTTCAATACAGATTGAATGCCCTTCTTCAAATCTTTCAATTCCCGCATGTAGCCATCATGTGTACAATATCTATTCCATACATCCCACATCTTGGACAGCTTGTTCCCAATAAACTGCCCCATTTAACAAGATGAGCTGGGGTATGATACAAATCAAACACAGTTTTATAATGTTGCGCTTGGAGGGAGGAAGAGAGTAGAATAGTGTGTCCCAATTCTAATGACCTTAGAAAGATTTTACTCCCGTCTTCCAGTTTCCTACTCCACTTTTCACAATTCTTCTCTAAATCATCGGGCTGTTCTAACATTAATAATCGGTAGATTGACCTGATTGATATATTAGGATTAGTCACAATATCATCCAGCAATTGAACACTCCTAAATCCCGGCACCCCTCCTGTTTTCCTTAAAAGGAAATCTCGAATCTGAAGGTATTTAAAAAAATCCCTACGCTCCAAACCATAACACTTCTGTAGATCAACAAATGCCTTAACCCCCGAGTTATCAAAGAGATTCCCCAGCCTCTCTATACCTACAGAGACCCAGCTTTCCATACATTTATCCTTAAATATGTCGGGGAGCAATGGATTCTTTTTGATCATGGTATAACAATTATATCTGCAAAATCCTTTCTTTTTATACCATGACCGCCAGCACTTATAGGCCGCCTCCAATACCTTATATCGAGTTTTCTTGTAGTACCCGGGCTCATGAAATGTTACCAGACATCCATTAGCTGTTGCTCCTATCTGCAACTCGTATATGTTAGGACAATCCTCTTCTGGAATCCCTCCTTTCTTAGAACCCCATAAAGGGCGCATATACTGAAAAGCTGCCGCCATTTGGTATAATTTTATATTCGGCAGAGACCACCCCCCCCTTTCTCGGGAAAGTGACATGAATTTACTCGCTCTTCTACATTTACCATATGCCCAGATGAATCTCATAACCACTCTATCTATCTCTTTAAATCTGAAATTAGTGAAGCTCAATGGTACAGCCCGGAACAAATACAGCAGCTTAGAAAGGAAAATCATTTTTACCATATTACACCTTCCCATAATAGTTCAATGTAAATTATTCCATCTGCACATATCTTGTCTTGCTTTAGCAAGTATGGGATCCAGATTTAACTTAACAATTTCTCCTACTTGTGGCGTAATATCTATGCCCAGATATACTGCATGGTCGACCCTTCGTGTATCCTGAGTGCTGGCGTATTGATTAATCAATATCTGCGTTTTATCTCTGTTTAGAAGATATCCAGAAAATCTTCCGAACTTCATTGACACCTTTTCAACCTCTCTCAATGCCGGATCAGGGGTGGGAGTTAGTATAGCAATATCATCTGCATATGCTAAAACTTTTTGAAAATAGGCAAAGAAGGAATAATCTCCGAATTCTGGGTATACCGGAAGAGCTAGAAGGAACCAATATACGGACATATATGATCAATTTTTTGCTTGGTGCTTTTCCGGAGCTGGGGAACTGGAGTTGGGAGAATGAACTGCAGCGTGTACACAGGTTTCCGCTAAACCGGGGGGAGGGGGGCCAACGTGCAGATTCCAAATATCCTAGAGCAATTTTAGTTTATTTTGGGAATTATTTACTGCGACAGGAGATCTTGGATAAAACCCGCCCAAATACCCCTCGCACTGTGGATGGGGTGACTTTTTTCACTCGCCCTGATTTTTGTCATGCTACTGTTGAACGGAGATGGCGGCTCCGACAACTTATTAAACCAGTCTTAGAGAAAGGCGGGAAAGCGTATTTGCTGGCCCCGGCTCGCCTCAAAATAATATTGAATGGGAAAACAGAAATATTCACGTCAGAAATTAAAGCAAAAGAATATGTGATGGGGGCCAGATAGCGAAATAGAGTCTCTTGGTCAGCAAAAGTGCTCCGGTAATTGGTGGGTGGGTTCGCACTGTCACGACGCCAACATTCAGGCCATGAGTGGTCTGATTGCTCTACAGGATGGTGGGCCAGTCTCGGGGAGGAAGGTAATACGGGAGGGGGGTGGAAGGGACTGGTCCAGGGAGGGGAGGGGAGGGAGGAGGGATGGCGGTTGGGGGGGGGAAAGGAGGGAAGGGCTGGGAAGGAGGAGAAGAAGGATAGGAAAGGGAGGGAAAGGATAGAAAACGAGGGAGTAAAAAGGAAAGGGATGGGAGTAGGAGCGCAACAAGGGAAGCAACTGAAAGCAGGGGTAGGAGAGACAAAAGGAGGGGAGCAAATTGAGTGGAAAATTAAAGAGAAAGCGCAGTCAGATATAAAAATTTGGGAGGACAAAAAGAGAGAAAGAGAACCTAAAATAGAAAATGGCTAGACTTCGAATCGCTTCAATTAATATTTGTGGGTTAAATGACCCTCGTAAAAGAAGTAGAGTAGTGGAGGAACTTAAAACTTTTAAAGCAGACATCTACTGTTTATAGGAGACACATGTGGAATATAGGAATGCCGGAATTCTGGGTACACTTGGTATGAAAGTAATTGCTCGAACAGAACAAGAGGTTAGAACTAAAGGGGTGGCGATATTAGATCGGACTAATAAATGAAATTTTGGTAGGCAGAAGGCGGATAGGGGAGGGAGATGGGTAATTGTAGAGTGTAGTTATGGACATGGTAGTTTTACACTCTGTTCTATATATAGCACAGTCACGGATGACCCAATAGTTTTAGATACCCTGGCTATAGAATTAATAGGATGGGCTCCCCCGTATATTCTATGTGGTGATTGTAATTTGAATGGATCCTGGGAGGGATTACAGGATGTTTTAGCGCCTACAAAGAAATACCAAGGGCGGAAACCGCGAGTATATAATGCAATGGTCGCTATTCAGAAAGAACTAGGATTAGTGGATGCATGGGTGAGATTATGTAAGCCAGATCCTGGATATACCTATTACTCCGCCCCGCATGTGAAAGTAGCACGACTTGACTATTTTCTGGTCTCTCCAGTATTATTAAACCAGGGTCAGATGGAGTTATATCCGCGGGTTGTATCAGATCATAATCCCGTAGTACTAGAACTGGAACTGGATGGGTTGGAACAAAAGGAGAGGAGATGGACATTTGAAAGAGGGCTTCTTAGGGACCCGGAATACGTGGTGAAACATTGAGTTTTAGTATAAAAAAGCAAAAAAAGCACCCAAAACACAGTTAAAGATCTTCAAATGAAACTAAGGGTGTTGGAAAGACAGTTGGTTGTGGCGATAGAAACAGGGGGTGATGTTAAAAAGGTCCAGGAGGAAGTTGTAATAGCTAAAGCCGCAATTAACGAAACTATGACCCAAAGAATAGCAGAGAAATATCTAGCGCAGCGTTCATTAGGATACGAGTATGGAGAAAAATCCGGGCGTTTATTAGCAATATGGGCTAGCCAGAAAACAGCATCCGGGACCATTAGAGAGATTAAAGATTGGCAAGGACAAATGGTTGTAGAAGTGGATCAAATTAGGAGGGTTTTCCACAGATATTATACGGAATTGTATGATGACACATCTATATACTCAGAGGAAGAAATGCCGAGATTTTTAACCCCCATCAAAGTCAATAAATTATGGGAGAGTGATATTTTATATCTAGGGGAACAGATAGATATCTCGGAAATTGACAAAGCATTGGGTGATTTAGCCACGGGTAAAGCCACAGGCCCCGATTTAATTCCTTTAGGGTTTTATAAAACATTTAAAGCCATATTGCGTCCGGTAATGATAGAACTGTTTATTCAGGTACAGAATGGAGGGGCAATTCCGCCATCATGGGATATGGCTAATATAGTAATGTTTTTGAAGAAAGGGAAACCCGCATCAAACCCGGCGTCATACAGGCCAATTACACTAATCAATAGCGACACTAAAATATATTCAAAGATATTAGCCGCTCGACTTTCTCCTGTGATCAGGAAGATAGTTTTTCCTAGACAGCATGGGTTTGTGCCAGGAAGGGATACTACCGATCATATTCGAAAAGTTATTGCACTTTTGCACTTTTGGACGCTACAGAAGTGGCTCAGGAGCCGATGGCAGTTGCATTATTAGATGCGGAAAAGGCGTTTGACCGGGTGAGCTGGAAGTATCTATGGCATGTAATGGAGTATAATGGGTTAGGGAAGAAATTTATTGCAGCAATAAGGGCTCTATATAGATCACCGGTAGTTAAAATACAACTAATGGGGGGACAATCGGAGAATGTTCAGGTTAAGAGAGGTACTAGACAGGGATGTCCATGTTCTCCGCTCCTGTTTGCTGTATATATAGATCCCTTGCTTCGACAGATTGAAGATAACAGCAAGATTCCACCAATTCATAGGCAGGGATGGGATATAAAAGTTCTAGCATATGCAGATGATATGAACCATTGTGTTTCCAATGTCTTGCAGACTGCTATGCCTTGGAAGGGTTCAGGGCTCCAATGTACCCAACACTGTGTTGGCCTCAATGTCTGTCACATGTAACGTACAAACATGAACTTGCACATTTGCATTTAATGACATCTCTACAGGGTCAGTACTTTTCAGAGTTTGCATCCATGCAAACCAGGCTGTAGGGGTTAAACAATGAAAATCACACAAAGGCCTAATCAGTCAATCTCTCCCTTTCTGTGATTTAGACTGGTTCTCATGTAAACAAAGACACAGAAAATGCACAAACTATATTTTAATCTCATATCTTCTGTATACTTCACAGGTCCAACCACCTGGACCAGTGCACCACCATCTGACAGCCAAGAGACCTCCACTCCATCCCAGGAGTAAGCCTTCAGTGAGGACCCCAGTGCTGCAAGTCCAGTTGATGAGGAGCAAGCTGGTCCATCTGGTCTGTCTGACCACATGGCTCCAGTAAGTTAAACCCAGCCCACAGCTACAACACCTACCACAGCTGCAAGAAGACCTCAGCATGAGGACACCTCCACTTCCTGTGTACCGAGAGTCACCGCACCTATCCTATGCCCTCTAATCCTGACTCATGTTGAGCCACCAACAACTCAGCCAACATGTCTGCTAGGACCCACTGGTTTAGGGTACACTTCATGTGCACAGGCTAGTGTGGTTAGAGGTTTTGGGAGGGAATCTGTGTTCCAGACAAGTGAGACTACTGGGGTTTTTGTGAGCCAGACCACCCTTGATCAAGTCTTGTGATCAGTACAACAGTTTCAAGACGTGATGGGTCAATACCTTACTGAGATCCAGGACATTAAGCAGGTGCAGAGAGAGAACAATGAGGAGATGTAAAACATGAATTCCACTTTGGGCTCCTTGACGGGGGTGATGTATGGTTTCTACTAGATCATGTGCAAGGCTTTTCTTGATCAATATGTCCCTGTCTGTAGTCCCTCAACATCTGGGCAAACTACAACTCTGCCAGCAACAGACAGTCTCTGCACCTTTCCCCCTCTCGTCCCCAGAGAGAACGGTCATCTGGAGCACCAGCAGAGGATGGCAAGACCAACAGCATCACCTCCAAAAGACACCAAACCTAATTCCCTCCTTGTTTATGTACCATTCCCCTGTGGACTGTTCCATGAACACATGTACCTTTTCTGAGGACTGTTGTATTTTGGCCATTGGACTTCAAACTGTTTTGGGCTCTGCTACCAGGTTTCCATTCACCATGATAAACTCTTTTTTGTTCAGTTCTTATTATTTGCTTCATGTCAAACTTGTTTTTTTTTCTTCACAATCAATGTAATGAACACTGAGTATAAGACTCTTGTTTGATTATTTGTGACGTTTCCTTTGTCATGTCCAGCTTCCAACATCATGTCTCTCCTCAAGCTGATGTTATGTAGAATGCAGCAGGCAACCATGATTTGGCACATCTTAGTGGGTGAGTAGAGGAAAGCTCAACCAGTCTTGGTCAGGCACCGAAAGCTAGCATTCAGAAGCCCTAAAGTCCACTCAACTGGCCTTTGTGTTCTTCCATAGGCCTCATTGAAGCAGACTTTGCCTGGCGTTGTTTGATTCCTCAGCAGGCCCAATTAGCATGGTTGGTTAGGATACGTTGCTACTCCTTCACAGAAGCAGCACATCAACAGATTGCAATCATATCAAATCATTGCCCCTTCCTAACTAGGATTCAGGCAAAAAATCTACAAGGTCATGTGATACTAACCAAGAAGCCAGGCCCTCTCTGGTCCAAGTTGTGGCATCTGCTTGGGTGTATTGCTGTTTCATAGTATGAATGAATCATGTGTTGACCCAGGGAAGAGGGCATACACACTTGAGATGCATAAGTCTGGTAAGCAGACAACTTGCACATTGATGGGAAGGAAGTTTTTCTGATTGCGGTTGACCTGTTCTTTATTGTGCGGTGGCACCAAGGCAATATGCATGCCATCTATTGCTACAAACATGTGGTATTTTACCCAAACTATAAACTTTTACCTTCACAGAGGACAAATCCTGTGGACGTGGGAAATGGATGTAGCTGTTGATGTTCTTATTCAGGGAAGTAAGGTCCTCTTGTAGAACATCAGTGAAAGGTGGCTGGGTTATGCCCCCAGATACTTCCACAGTGAATTGATATCTGCCAGTGGCTACAAAATGCAGTACGACCATGAGTTTTACTATTGGTATTATGGCTGTTAAATTCATATTGGAAGGTAAGAGATCACGCTCGAGCTGCTGATAGAAATCCAGGAACTGTTTGCCTATTTAGACAATATTGCTTCATGACATCCTGTTCCTCCATGGTGGCATGGTCTGGAAAGGGACAGAAAACCTTGGGCTGTCGCCTCCTACCCATGGGTGGGTTCAGATGTCTGTAAGTATGGAAAACGTGATGTTAGATGAAGTTGGTTAGAAATGGAGTCTTTGGTTTGCATTCAGGTTACCCCTGTCCAAGCAAAGGCCCTTACTCTAGTCAGGGCAGAGGAGAAACACACCCAGTTAACCCCTGCTCACCCCCTTGGTAGCTTGGCAAGAGCAGAAAGGCTTAACCCAGAGACAATGTGTAAAGTATTTGTACCAACAAACACAGTAATACAGTGAAAACACTACAAAATGAATGAACACCAGGTTAGAACAATAGCCAATATTTATCTAAACAAAACAAGACCAAAATGACAAAAATCCATCATACACAGTCAAAGTTATGATTTTTTAAAGACTAAACACAAAAACAGCGCTTTGAAACAAAAATGCTTCGATTAGGTGATATCACAGTGTCATGGCAGAGTCGTTCCCAACAACCTGACACTAATGGTGCTGGTCACGGGGTCACACGGACCCCCAGGTACAGTACCTTGAGAACAATGAGGAAACAAGTTGGTGCATGGAGTTGGGGATCGTGGTGTCGCTGGATGCGAGGCGGAGCTGGTTCTGGTGCTCCTGAGCGAAGGAGATGAGGTGTCACGAAGCGGCGTCGGGTCCTTGCTGCCTAGATGTGGAGGTGGGGCAGTGTTGGTGCGAAGCATTGGATTCGTGTACTTCCGGCAGAGTCAATGTCTGGCAGTCACGACGTGGTGCGGCAACCTCCACGGAGTCGCAGACTCCAGCGAGGCTACAGCGGCATCAAGCATGTGGGGTCGTTGCACTCCAGCAGGGAGCATGGCTTCCATTGCAGGTGACATCACGGGATTCAGCAGTGGCATCGGTCCGGAGTCGTCCAAAGTCGTTTTACTTGTTTTTTCTTGGTTTTTCCTTCAGCTTCTCCATTCAAAGGCCCAGGGACTGGATTACACACCACTTGGCAGGGCAGGAGTCTCAGCAGAGAGTCCAGGTGCTGGCAGAGAAAGTCTTTGATGGCCCTGAGACTTCAGAACAAGGGGCAAGCTCAAAATCAAAAAAATTAAAGCAGATCAGGTCCAAGAGGAGAAAAAGGCAAAATTACAGGAACAAGTGATATGTGGTTACATAATGGTCTGCATTGAAAATAGTAATGTGCACTTAATCACTGTCTGTCAAGTACAAACACAAGTCCAATCCTCAACGCTGATCACCAGTGTTAGAAATGGGTTCTTTGGTTGGCACTCAGGTTACCCCCTGTCCAAGGAAGGACCTTCACTTTAGTCATGGCAAAGGACAAACACACCAGTTTAACCCCCGTTCACCCACTAGTAACTTGGCACAAGCAGAAAGGCTTAACCCAGAGACAATGTGTAAAGTATTTGTACCTACACACAGATTAATACAGTGAAAACACTACAAAATTACCCAACACCAGGTTAGAACAATAGCCAATATTTATCTAAAAAAACAAGACCAAAACAACAAAAATCCATCATACACAGGCAAAGATATGAATTTTTAAAGATTAAATACAAAAATAGTGCTTAGAAACATAAATGTGTTTATTAGGTGATATCACAGCATTGTGACAGAGTCATTCCCAATAATCCGACGCTAATGGCGCTGGACATGTAGTCACTTGGACCCCCAAGTACAGTACCCTGTGAACAATGAGGAAACAAGCCGGTGCATGAAGTAGGGGCTCACAGCTTCCCTGGGTCTGAGGCAAAGTCGGTTCCGGTGGTGCAGAGCGAAGGAGCAGAGGCGTCATGAAGAGGCATCGGGTCCTTGCTGTGGAGTGGTGGAGGTGAAGCGGCATTGATGCGAAGCATTAGATCTGTGTACTTCTGTCTGAGTCGATATCCGGCGGTCACGACGTGGTGCCACAGAGTCGCAGACTTCAGAAAGGCTGCAGCCACATCGGGCCTGCGGGGTCATCGCATTTCAGCAAGGACCATGGCTTCGGTTGCAGGTGACGTTACAGGATTCACAACAGCATCAGTCCGGAGTCTTTCAAAGTCAGTTTACTTGGTTTTTCTTGGTTAATCCACCAGCTTTTCCTTTCAAGGGCCCAGGGACTGGATTAGGCATCACCACCATCATTAGGCAGGGAAGGACTCTCAGCAGAGAGTCCAGGTGCTGGCAGAGGAAGTCTTTGATGGCCCTGAGACTTCAGAACAGGGGGAAAGCTCAGTCCATGCACTTGGAGATTCTTCTAAAGCAGGAAAATACCACAAAGGCCAGTCTTTTTCCCCTACCTCAGGCAGAAGCAGCAACTAAAGGATAGCCCAACAAAGCACAGTCACAGACAGTGGCAGCACTTCTCCTCAGCTCTTCTACTTGGCAGAGGTTCCTCCTCTTTGTTCCAGAAATGAATCTTGAATTAATCTAAAGTCTGGGGTTTTGGGTCTAATACTTATACCCCTTTCTGCTTTTGAAGTTGCCCAACTTCAAAGAAAAGTCTCTGTTGTTTACAGGATCCTGCCTTGTCCAGGCCAGGGCCCAGACACACACCAGGGGGTTGGAGGCTGCATTGTGTGAGGGCAGACATGGCCCATTCAGCCTAGATGGCTCATCAGGATATGCAGGCCAGCTCCCTTTGTGTTACTGTCTAGAGGAGATTCACAAACTGTCAGTCTGACCCAGACAGGGAATCCACAGACAGGCAGAGTCACAGAATGGTTTAATCTAGAAAATGCCAATTTTCTAAAACTGGCATTTTCAAACTAACCATCTACAAACCAACTTAACTAAATTAAGTATTTTTTAATTGTAAGTTCAGAGACCCGAAACTCCATAGCTCTATCTGCTCTCAAAGGGAAACTGCACTTTAAGAATATTTAAAAGCAGCCCCCATGTTAACCTATGAGAGAGATAGGCCTTGAAGCATTGAAAAAATAATTTGGCAGTTTTTCACTGTTAGGAGATGTTAAACACATCAGTACATGTCCCACCTTTAACATACACTGCACCCTGCCCATGGGGCTATTTAGGACCTACTTTAGGGGTGCCTTACATGTATTAAAAGGGAAGGTTTATGCATGGCAAGTGGGCACACTTGCCAAGTTGAATTGGCAGTTTAAAACTGTGCACAGACATTGCAGTGGCAGGTCTGAGCCATGTTTACAGGGCTAATCATGCAGGTGGAACAATCAGTGCTGCAGGCCCACTAGTAGCTATGTACTTGTATGTTGCATTGTGTAAACAAAATCACTTTCCTGCTAACATTGCAGCCATCAAGAGCGTCTCAATTTTTGCTGCTATAACTGACCTCTGGGAGCCAGAATGCAGGAAAACACAGGTGACAGGACCCCTGCCTTCTCCCCTGAAGAGGTGTTGCTTCGTGCCAGGGAGGTTCTATCCCTGTACAGCCAATTCTATGGGACCCCAGAGGAACAGGTACATGTCTGATTGGGGAATGTCTAACTGAGTAACCTCTTCTTACATGGTGCACAGAATATCTGTTTCTTTTTTCATAACGTAGGTGATGTTGTACGTTGAGTTGACAGAATGATGTATCAGGGACAGATTTTTGTGACTAATGTCTGAATTTTCTGTGCATGGCAATTTTAAGCCACCTGACAGTAGAAGCTGTGATGTGTATCTATGTCACACACAAATCCTATTTCCTCACACAAACTGCAGGCCACTGACTGTCATTGGCCAGTAGACAGTGTACTCATCTCGTGGCTGACAAAATACAGCCAATGTTGAAATGACAGCGATGCTGTTTGAAAAATGAAGAGGGTCTGATGTTGTCTAATACTTTACTGTCATGTGGTAGTCAAGCACATATTGTGCATCATTTTTCTCTATATAATTTCAACCTGTCATGGAGCCACAGGCAGGTAGACGTATTTAAGGTGCAGCAAGTTCAGAAGACAGTGGCTCACCATCATCCATCCCAGTCTGTCCCGTTTGAATTCTGACGTGTAAAAACAACCCACTAAACCCTACTCTCATTGACACATAGCAACCCTCCTCTGTTGACCTCAGTCACTGTATGTGACACAGACTTTGGATTCTGACTCTTATGAGTTTAGGCAGGAAGCCAATGTAGGTCTGTGTATGATTATGTGCAAGGATTGTACAGGTAGTTTGGCCTCTAGTAGCTCACAATGTTTGTGAGCGAGCAGTGTTGGCTCTCACAACAGATTTGGTTGCACATTTCTGGCCAAGATGAAGTTGTAGGCCTGAGTAGGTAACATGAGGATTTAGCAAGTGCACATGAGATCCCTGCAAATCAGTATTTCCACTCTACATATGACTGTGTTTTTGGAAAAAGAAATTGTAACTGTTTTGTAAATATATGTGTGTATTGGTCAAATATGATGTCACAGCAGTACTGCCCAACAGGGAAACTGAATTCCCTTTTCCTGTTCTTTTATGTCATCTATACAGGTCAACACCCATCAAAAGTGGGAGATATGGAAGGCCATCACAAAGAAGGTGTGGACCTGGGGTACACAAATGGCATAGCCTACACCTTCAGCAGAAGTGGGAGGACATGCGTTGTGCTAACAGAAAATCAGCCGAAAACCAAGTCGGGCAGTCCTCCCAGTGATCCAGGCAGATGCACCCCTTTAATGCCCCACAGCCTTGAGGTGGCTGACCCGGAGCATGGAGGGCAGTTGAGGGCCCAACACCAGCAACAAGGGATGAAGTCATTTTTTAAAGATATTGTTGTGGTTTCACTTCTTTACTTTCCAGCTATGTTGTATGTCAACAACTACGAGGAAGACACACATCCAAAGTCCATGATGATTTCTGGATATATAGATTGGTCAGACGGCCTCTGATGCTGTGTATTGTGGTTTGCTTTGTGCTCTATCATGCCACTTGTTTCTTTCTCCCAAGACAATTATTGCTGTGGACAGAAACATGGTTGCATGCAAAGAAAGAGACTGCTGTCATTTTCACAATTACATGAGGGACAGTGTCTCAAAACATGCCCTTGGTCACGATTGGGTTAGATGTGATTATAGGTCACTAAGGTGTGCAGTGAATGTAGGCTTCCTTACTGGTGACTGTGGCAACCTGCACAATTGTGAAGCAACTGATATATCAGACTTGACTTTGCTAAGTTGGTGCTATGACAATGTGGGAATGTGCATCTGCACTGAAAGTTTGGATATTCTGTGTATATAGTAACTGGTGGACCTTAGCCCATCACATAAGTGCATATATGGCAGTCTGTGATTGGCAACATGTATTTCTTTGCCAAACTGTGTTGTAAGCAACAGCCAGGAATATGCCTATATTGGTAAGTTTTGTGCGTCCCACAGACTTCATATTGGTGTCCTTAGTCCTTCCCAAAGGAGAAGTTGATGATGGAGATCAATGTGATCTTGAAAGGGACATTTGCATGTGAAAGTAGCATCCCATAGATGTTGTGGTGTCTCATTTTGGACAGACAATTTCCATCCAAAAAGCTTACCCTTTTGGAGAAGAGAACAGATTTGAGCTCTGCACTGCAGTGTTTCAGAGATGTAGCCACTCCTATTTGTTTACTCATGTTGTGGGAACCCTATGTTATTGAGTGAACTACTAGTCTATGAGTGACAAAGGCATGAATGATGTGGGAGCAGAGATGGGATAACTGAACTTGTTGCTAATGTTGTATGATGTACGTTGATGTCCAATTGTATGCTCACATATACACTATAACTGTTGTATAATTCTTTTCAACATCAACTGGGCAAGGTGGAGGAGACAGCCGCCACATCAGTGTGGATGAAGCTGGCCACTGGGGATCAGGTGCTGAGACCACTGACATCAAGGGACCCAGTGGCAGAGATGGTGAGGGGACTGGCTAGGAGGCTACAAGTGACTCAATATCTTCCTCTGAGGCCTCCAATGAAGACTAGTCCTTAGTGGGGGGTGGACCCTGAAGAGACTGACACCTGTGTCTTCATCTGTCTCACGCATTCCCAGTTACAACCCTCCCTCTTGCTCCCCCTCAGTTGGCCATAGCCGCTCCCCTAAAAGGGGAAGCTTCACCTTTGCTGCTGGCACCTCTGCCCCTGCCCCGGTGTCCCAGGCTGTGCTCACTGAGGAGGCTGTGAATCTAATAAAAACAATCTCAATAGACCAGACTGCACTATTGAATGCCATCCAGGTACCGCCTGGCCAGAGCACCCAGGTGCTGGCTTACCTGGATGACATTCACTGTGCCCTGTCTAGACTACAGCGGTCATTCCAGGGTCAGGCCTCCTCATTGGCCACAGCCTCACACCCGCCAAACCCATCCTCATGCCCAGACTCACACCACCCCTTCCCATTACAACTCCCTCAACCCAGCCCTGTCACAAGCAGCACATCCCAACAAAAACACTGCCAAAAACAACTGCATAGGCACACACACACGCAGACACCACAAACAACACCACCACCACAGTTACATCCCCAGTCAGTACAGCCACCACCACAGACATGGCACCCACCACTACAGTCACACCCACAGACACCACCAGCACACCCCTAGTCATCGCACCCACCACAACCACAACACACATACCACAGACACACCACCAGTTATCACACATGCATGCACCAGCATACCCACAGACACCACAGCAACACACATTACAACCACAGCAGACACATGCACACACACTACTCAACCCTAATGGCCACACTCACCCACCCAACAGTAAAACAGTAAAAAACATACATACGTAAAGATGCAGCACATACACCAACCCTCATGCAACCCCACCTTCAACAAACATATACACAACAGACTTGACCACTCCCTCTACCTCCCAATCCCAACTCCTTCCGAAATACCCTACCCATTTTCCTGTGTAAAGTGTGATTTTTTTCCCTGGTCCTAACCCCTGCCAAATCCCAACCCACCCCTCCCAACCCCCCCCTCGCAAACCCAAGGACCCACCCCCCCCCTGAGATCACTGAGGGGCCTGCTCTCTGCCTGACAGATGCCCCTTCCAGAGAAGGTTTATTCTGGCAGTGACTTTAGGAGGCAAGTGATGGGCCTAGAAACCATTGTGGCCCATATGGGTATATACATTTCTCTTGTAAATATGTTGAGTAATGCTTTTTATTTTGAGTGAGGAAACTCAACATTCTAAAATATATTTTATTTTGTGGATTCCTTTGCCCTGGCCTTATTATTTTATTGTTACTGATAGTTTGCTGATGATCTTATTTCCATGTTTGTATGAGCCATGCACTTACTCTCATTTGTGAAAGTAGCATTCACAGGTTGTATGTTTCAGTTGCTTTTTAAAACAATTGCATACATTAGTTGTGATAATTAGTGATGGACATGTTGATTTTGGTGCAAGCATTCATGTCATTACTGTACACTGACACCAAAATTAAATGTGTTTCAGCTTTTGTGAGTAGAGAATGCATGTGTGTTTATTTTGATATTATGGCCCTCATAATGACCCTGGCGGTGAGTGTTAAAGTGGCGGTAATAGCACCAACAGGCTGGCAGTAAGTACTGCCAAATTATGTTCATGGCGGTGATAACTCCCATAGACAGCCAATGCACCACACCAACCGCCATGGCGGAAACAACTCACCACGGCAGTAGTCCACAGCAGCCAGGCGGAAAACAACGTACCGCCCACCATATTAAGATACATCACACCGCCACCTTTTCCGGGGCATTACCAATGTGATCAAAAGCATGACGGAAACGCATCACTAAAGGGAAAGGACTCACCATCGGGGACACAGGGAAGAACAACTCCACCATGGAACCCGAATTGCAAGTCTTTCTGATGATCTTCTAGGTTATGCTCCACCTGGAACACCTACGACGACGAAGACGGCGACGGTGAGTCAGCCTCCTAGCACCCATGGGAGGGTGGGAGGAAAACGAGAGTGACACACACGCACGACACACACTCAGCACACCATACACACAACCAGCTGCACACGAAAAATAATTTGTCCCTGGAAAATGGCAGAATAATGCAGGGACAACAGGAATGGACTAAAGTGATTGCAATCAGATCATTATAAAAATTAATAATTCGATTTGTCAATGAAACAGATATGTGCACATGTACACAAAGGGACACTGCCCAGTCCAATGTTCAAAGGGCCCACATGGCCACAGGGCACAGTCCAAGACCCAACTCGAATCCTGACCACATCCGGATTATACACTGCAGGGGCATCAGTCTGCAAATAGGCAGGCACCTATGGGGGAGGGGGGCACCCCAGCTGGATGCGGGAACAAGCCCACTTGTTCTGGATGGGGCTCCATGCCCATTGCTCTGTCCTGGGGAGTGCAAGGCCACAGTCTCTCAGGAGTGTGACTTGCCCACTGGTTCTGGAGGGGGCTCCATGCCCATTACTCTGTCCTGGGGAGTGCAAGGCCAAAGTCTCTGGAGTGGGTGACTTTCCCACTGGTTCTGGAGGGGGCTCCATGCCCATTACTCTGTCCTGGAGAGTGCAAGGCCATAGTCTCTCAGGTGGGTGACTTGCCCACTGGTTCTGGAGGGGGCTCAATGCCCAGTACTCTGTCCTGGGGAGTGCAAGGTCACAGTTTATGGAGTGGGTGACTTCCCCACTGGTTCTGGAGGGGGCATCTTGCACAGCAGCCCCTGGAGTGTGGCCTACATGGCGTCTGCTGGTGGTGACAGCTGCAGTGTGGTGGTGGATGGAGAAGCCTCCTGGGCAGTCTCTGCACTGTCTGATGGCTGCAGTGTGGTAGTGGATGGAGGAGGCTCCTGGGCAGCCCCTGCACTTTCTGATGGCTGCAATTCATCAGCTGGTGGTGGGGGCCCAATATCAGCTGGTGATGGTGGAGGTGTCACCCTGACAGCCTCTGCTTGAGTGGAGGGCTTTGTCTCCTCCAGTGCATGGGGTGTGGATCCCTTACCCTTCCTGGCAGGGGTGGATGGGCTCTTCCCCTTCCTGTCTGGTGGTGCAGGCTCCTTCCCCTTCTTTCCTGGTGGTGCAGGCTCCTTCCACTTCTTTATTGGTGTGCAGGCTCCTTCCCCTTCTTGCCTGGTGGTGCTGGCTCCTTCCCCTTCTTCTATGGAGGTGTTATATCCTTACCACCATGAGTAGGTGGTGCTACCACTGTCTGCGTGGACTGTTTGGCTGAGGTGCTGGGCTGTGTCCATGGTACCCTGCTCATACATGCAGGATGGGGGGAGGTGTCGGGAAGAGGTCAATTTGGGAAAAGAAAAGCTTTTTGGGATGTTGAGGTGGGAGGATGGAGGATTAATGGGAGTGCTGGTTGAGGGAGTGGTTGTTGGAGGTGTATGTCTGCTGGACTTGGGTGAAGGTGCATGGGCTGTATGCTGATGTGAGGTAGATGGCTGTTGGGTGTGTGAGTGCTTGCGTTTGTATCCTTTAGGAAGGGGGGGACAGACAAGGTGGGAGAGGACAGAGGGGGCGCATGTATGGCTGTTGTGGAGGTGTCTGCCAGTGAGGCGTGTGTTCTGCTTGGTGTGGTGATGCTGGTAGTGGATGTTGATGTAGTGCATGCAGGTGTGAGTGTGGACGTGACTGGGAGAGAGGTGGTGGAGGAGGAGGGGGAGACAGTGGAGGCAGTGGATGTTGTTGTGTCTGCAACTGTATGGTGTTTGTGTGAGTGCTTGTGGGATGAAGTGTGGTACTTGTATTTGACTGTGCCATGCTTGGGTTTTGTCTTGTGTGCATGGTCCTCTGTATACATGCCTCAGATGGGTTGGGGTTGAGTAGAATGGGACTGGGAAGTGGAAGTTGGAAGAAACAGGGACAATGGCTGCCATCAGAGAGGAGGCCAGAGCCTGAATCGTTCTCTGTTGGGCCGCCAATCCACTCTGAATCCCCTCCAGGAACGCATTGCATTGCTGCTTCTAGGATGCCAGCCCTTGGATGGCATTCACAATGGTTGAACGCCCTACAGAGATGGATCTCAGGAGGTCAGTAGCCTCCTCACTCAGGGCAGCATGGCTCACTGGGGCAGGGCCTGAGGTGCCTGGGGCGATGGAAATGTCTACCCTCCTGGATGAGTGGGCACGGGCAACTTCCTGAGGGGCTGCTAGGAGGGCAGTGTTGGTACGGGGTTGGCAGCTGTACCTGCAGCTGGGTTTGTCACAGAGGTGTCCGCCACCACCAGGGAGCTCCCATCGAAGGAGGTATCTGTGTCAGTGTTGTCTCCTGCAGTCTCCGCCGTGGTGGTCCCCTCTCCCTCTGTCTCACTGGTTCCCTCGGCGTTGGTGGACAGGATGACAAAACAGGAAAGAGGGGGAGAGAGACAAAGGAAACACTGGGTCAATGATGCACCAACATCACAGTTGGCACACACAGCAGCATCACACACAAGGGTCAGGCTTCAACACTATGCTTTGCACTGCCAGGGATATGGCTAGTCACTAAGGCAAGATGAGGACCACACCCTGCCAACTGCAGCACTCCTGGGACCCACAATGCCCTGTCTGAAATGGACTGCAAACAAGCTAGATCACCTGTATTTGCCATACACCCATTATCCTTCAGATGACCCACGCTGCAATGTTTGGCCTGGCCTTAGGGGCATCCACTAACACACATCCACCACCCGGATACCCCCTCACCAACAAAAAGGTTGTATTGATACCCACTGTATTCACCCCCTTGTGGAAGCTGTGATGCCCTCAAGCGCCCAGCCAGCTCAAGGTAGGCCAACACCACTATGCGGGCCATCAAAGGGTCAGGTTCTGACGAGCACCCCTTCCTCATTGACAGGCCATCCCCTGTGATGCCTCCGCGGTCTTCCGTGCCCAGCGTCTCAGGTCCTCCCACCATTTCCGACAGTGGGTGTTCTGCCTTCCATAATGCCTTCTTTTGATGGGTGCTGAACTGCAGAAGCAATACAGACAGGAGAACACCATTAAACAAACAATCCAGCCTGTCACACAAATGGGCCACCTTACCCGTTTCCATCACCATTGGCACACACATAGGCCACCGCACAATAAGTACACTGCCAACAGTCAATCCCCCCACCCCGCACTCACCCTGATACTATGCTTTCACACACATCTCCATGCATCCTTGCCACATGCATCGTGGCCAAAGTGTACTCACCTCTTGGTCTGGAGGCTCATATAACTGTCCGTGTTAAGGTAGGACCCCATCCACCAGTCGCTCCAACTCCTCCGAAGTGAAGGCAGAGGCCCTTTCCCTGGTCACACGTGCCATGGTAGGTTCCAGACACAGGTCACAGCAGCACGTGCAGTATAGGTGTTCTCCTGTTGAAGGTCAGGAAACAAGTGAGAATTGAGGTAGAAAATGGTGGTCACGTAAGCTTTGGTGAACAACGTCACTGCCGGCGTAAATCCCCACTGGCCACTGTACTCCATAGAGCCCCATATTATCCAAAGAGGAATTGCACGGTGGTGCAAGACCGCCTCTGCCACGACGCCCAACATCAGCGGAGTTACCTCACTTCCACCTGTCCCTACAAACAGTACAGTTGGTCGCCATTTCGGGAGGGGAGGAACAGGCATATCGACATTGCTGCATCACAGATTAGATTGGCGCATACTTCGCCATTAACACTGTCCCACTACAAAAGTGCACTATGTGGACTGCTGTTGTGGTTTTGTTGTTCAAATTGGGACAGCCTACTCACTCTTGTGTCCCTTAGACACCTACCACTGTGAATGAATAGGAGGTGGAGACATACCTCCATGTACAGACCCCTGGTGGACTTAGCTACACTGGAGGACAAACACATTATACTCACCTATAGACTGGACAGGGCCACAATCATAGAGCTATGTGCCCACTTGGAGCCAGCTATATCTCATCTATCCATCATCCGACTGGGATCTCCCTCTTGTGCAAGTGCTATCAGTGCTCCATTTCCTGGCAACAGGTTCTTTCCTAGTGACAGTGGGTTTGGCAGCAGGAATGTCACAGCCAATGTTCCAATCGTGCTGGCAAGAGTTTTGTCTGCCCTGGTAAAACACATGTGCAGTTATAGCTTTCCCCCAATTGGAAGATTTGGCTACTGTGAAGGACGGATTCTATGCAATGGGATACATCCCCAATATTATTGGGGTGATTGACGGGACACATATTGCCTTTGTTCCCCCACCAGAATGAACAGGTGTACAAGAATCGTAAGAGTTTCCACTCCAGGAATGTGCAGATGGTGTTCCTGGCGGACCAGTATATCTCACATGTCAATGCTAAGTATCCTGGGTTGATGCATGATGCTTTGTCCTGAGGAATAGCAGCATCGCAAATGTGATGGCCCAACTACAGAGGCACAGGGTGTGGCTAATAGGTGAGCTTTGAACTCCACCCACTGTATGTCAGTG
Source organism: Pleurodeles waltl (assembly GCF_031143425.1). NCBI lineage: Eukaryota > Metazoa > Chordata > Amphibia > Caudata > Salamandridae > Pleurodeles > Pleurodeles waltl. Next base: position 788,978,687 of record NC_090443.1, read on the forward strand.
TATGCCTCTGGTGTTAACCTCATAGGATAGTGTCTGGCTAAATGTTGTCCCTCAATACCTGCAGGTGACTCTGGCTACCCAAACCTATCATGGCTGCTGACCCCTGTGAGGAATGCCAGGACAAGGGCTGAAGAACGTAATAATGAGGCACATGGTTGAACCAAACGGATCATCGAAAGGACCATCTGCCTCCTGAAGGACAGGTTCAGGTGCCTCCATATGATAGGTGGATCCCTGTACTACTCACCCGAGAAGGTCTGCCAGATAGTCGTGGTATGCTGCATGTTGCACAACCTGGCCCTCAGGCGCCATGTACCTTTTCTGCAGGAGGAGACAGGAGATGCCTGATGACAGTGAGGATGAAGAGGCTGAGGATGAGGACAACAGAACCACAGTTAGACAGTGCAACTTTACATTTCTATGACTATTGTGTGGCTGTGGCATGATGGCATTAACTACCTTTTACCTCTACTTACTGTCAAATATGGTTTTTCATTTTACAGATGTTGGAGCTATGACAACTGTGTCCTGATGCGCTGACTAAAGCCAGGTACAGGCCATTATTCCCATGCTCTCGCAATGTACAGTAGATTTGCAATGGATGTAACTCTTTCCATAAATACACTTTTTCAACACATGCCATACAAGTATTCGAGTTGTGTTCATGGGTGTTTATTTTAGTGCTAACAAATTAAGGGAAAAGTGAAAACCTATGGGGTGATGATGGAGGAAAGTCCAGGGTATTGTTCCAGTCTGTTTGTAGCACAGGTGCAGTGTCCAAGGGGCCATAGGGAGGGGAGCAATGGCAGTTCAAGGTGGAAAGGGTCACTGAGTGGGGCACAAGGGGGGCAATCAGGTGAGTCTCATTTCCTGGTGGTGTTCTTGGCAAATGTCTTTGGCTTCTGTCCTGTCCACAGGGAATGTTTGCAGGGTGGTTCACCTTCTGCAGGGGGAGGGGTGCTGGTGGCCTGTGGGTCCTGTGGTGGGGCCTCCTGCCCACTAGCGGAAGTGGAGGGCTAGTCAATGGACTGGCTAGTCGTAGGGGCACCTCTGCTGTGCTGATACTTCCCTCATGATGTTGGTCATGTCTGCCAGCACTCCTGCTATGGAGATCAGGGTGTTGCCAATGGCCTGCAAGTCCTCCCTGATCCCCTGATACTGTCCCTCCTGCAGCCGCCTATTCTACTGCACGTTGTCAAGGATCTGGCCCATGGTGTCCTGGGAATGTTAGTAGGCTCCCCTGATCTCGGAGAGTGCCTCATTGAGGGTCGGTTCCCTGGTCCTGTCCTCCCCCTGGTGCACGGAAGTCCTCCCAGTGTCCCTGTTGGCCCATGCCTCTGTCCCCTGATTGTTGTGCTCACTGCCACTGACCCAGGTCCCTGATTGTCTTGGGGACGAGGTGTGGCCTGGGGTCCCTGTACAGGTGGGCACCCTGCTGATTAATGTGTCCTGGGGACAGAGGTTTGGGTACACTGGGTGAGTGCTGTGGTGTTGGATCCTGATGGGGTAGGCTCTGGGGTGGTCTGTGAGTGGGCTTGGGTAGCCGGCTGTCCAGTGGTCCCTGATGGACCAGGTAGGTCGTCCAGATCAAGAAGTCCAGAGTTACTGTCATGACTGGGGGCATCTTGTGTTGGAGGACTGGATAGTTGTGGCACCTCCTCTCCACTAAAATTTGCTGAGGTACCTGTGGGGATGTAAGTGAGGTATTATGCTTCATGTGTATGACATTTGTACATCCTTGGCTTCCTCTCTATCGTTGGTGTTGCCCTGCCAACATTTGCTTGTTTATGGTGCTGTATTGTGGGAATGTTAGTTCCCCTATGCGGTGCATGCTTTAGTGATGGGTGTCCATGCAGGGCTGGGAGGGGTATCCATGCATTGGTATAGCTTACAGGGCTTGTCGTTGTGGTTAGTCATATGTGTAGGTGCAGTGTGTGGGATGTAGTAGAGTGTTGGGAGTGAGGGTGAGGGTGTGAGATGGCATGCAGGTAAGGGGGGTGATAAGTAGCAAATGTTGACTTACCAGTGTCCAGTCCTCCGGCTACTCCAGTGAGTCCCTCCGGATGCAGTATTGCCAGTACTTGCTCCTCCCATGCTTTGAGCTGTGGGAGAGGAGGTGGGGTCCACCGCCAGTCCTCTGTATGGTGAGCTGGTGCCTTGCTACTATGGGAAGTACCTTCCCCCGTAGGTCGTTCCACCTCTTCCTGATGTCGTCCCTTATTCTTGGATGCTGTCCCATGGCACCCTGTCCACAATTCTCCGCCATAGATCCATCTTCCTTGCAATATATATCTGCTGTACCTGTGCTCCAAAGAGCTGTGGCTCTACCCAGACAATTTCCTCCACCATGACCCTTAACTCCTCCTCAGTGAAACGGGGTGCATTTGTGGTGACAAGGGTGTTGTGTGGTATGTGTTGGTGAAAATGTTTTGAGTAATGTGGTGGGGTGTGTAATGTGGGGTGTGTGAGGGATGTATGGGTGTAAGTGGTGTTTGTGTCCAGTTGTCTCTGTGCTCCTCTTCTCAGTCTCCTGGTGGCAACTGGTGTTCATAAGGGGTTGTGGGTAATGTTGGTGTGTGTTTTATAATGGTGTGGGTGTGTGGGTGTGGTGTGTGTATGGGTGTCAGGTGTGTGTTTTTGGTATTGGCCAATGTGGTGTTGTTTTGTATGTGGGTGTCCATTCTGAGTGCGGCGGAATGTACCGCCAATAGTTTACCGCTGCTGAATGTCTGCTTTGGTGATTCGTGGGACATAATGAGGTGGGCGTTGTTTTGTTGGCATAACTTTATGGGTTTTGGGACCGCCACTTTATCACTGACCTTTGGTCTGGCGGATTAGTTTATGTGGCTGTGTTCTGTCTGATTGGTGTGTGTGTGTCATAATATGATGGACGGATATTTGCCACTGCAGTGATATGTTGGCGGCCGTCAGTGTGGCGGTAGGCGGCATTTACTGCCAATGTCATAAAGAGGGCCTATGTGTCAATGATATGCACCTATGCATTACACAGATGACTGGGCACTTTGCATTTGATTATGATCATATGTTAGTGATATGTTGCACACACCAAGGGAACATGTGACCTTCGTAGATCTCGGATATGTTCACTGTTCACCAGTGAGTATTGTGTTACCTTCTGGGTACAACCACCTGTTGCAGGTTGTAGTTATATTTCTACACTGGAATGGGTTTTTAGTGTTAAAATTGGGGATACTGTTTCAGTTGTTACTTTTGATATTTTGGGTACATTCTGGCACACATCTTTGTAGACACATTTCTATTTGTAATTGTTGAGACTTTTTTGTGTAGGTGTCCTTTGCCATGTAGGCAGTCCGCCACTAATTGGTGGGTGCTATTTATATTACAGGGCCTGTTCTGATATATTTTCATGCTTCAACATTACACACTTCAGCATTTGCAACAGTATGGTGAAGTGGATACAAATTATTGAGGCATGCACAAGTCCAGTGTTGCTATGCAGCTACAAGTCTGAGTGTAACAGGAATGCCCATGACTTACCTTCTGTTACAGTGGTGATGGGGTTGATTTCCATCTTGGACCTGGCCATGGAGGAATGGGAGGAAAGGTAGCAGTGGGTTCATGGTGACAAGATATCTGGAAAATGTTCTAAAGGTGAGTTTTGTGTTTATATAGCTGCCACTCCACCAACTCAGGTGTGGAGGTTAAGCACCCACAGTTACATGGGCTGGACTGGACATTGTGATTGGCTCAGCGGTAAAAGGGGCGGTCATCCCACCACCAGCCACTTTTGCCTATGGCACCATTGACGAAGGAGAAGATTCTAAGCAGTGAAGGCGGACCGGTGGTCTTTCGCCTATGCTCCTGCTGGTATCTAAATAGGGCGTGCAGGTCGTCACATCTACTGATGATTTTCCCATTGAAAAGTTGATGGCAGGAACATTACTGCCAATATCTAAATCAGAACCTTTGTGTCCAAACCTGTGGAAGTTTGTTGTAATCCTTGCCCGTTATTGACCCCTTGATAGAAAATGATGAAAAATCCATTTGCCACTCTAAAGATGTCTCCTTTCCAATGTAAAACACCTTCTGCACTGGATAGCATAACACAGCTGCTACTTTGTGCCACCTTGTGTTAATTTATTGTGCTAATACTAGTAGTTCACTAGGTTGGTATTGTTTCAAGTAAATAAAACATTTTTATATGTTTTGCCTGAAGTCCTTGTGTATTCTTAGGTTTTGAACTCAGACAGTTTAGCTGTCTGTTAGCAGACCTATTGCCTCTAATACTGCAAACACATCGAGCTGTCTTAATCATGTTATGGTTCTCCCACCTAGGAGCATTTCAGTTTCACTGTGTTCTGATGAGTTGTATCCTTCCATAATTGACCTGCGGGGACTCTGTTTCTTTTGTATTCAGCTCTGCAAGTGGGTGTATGAATTTCTTTATTCTTCCCACCTGCTTTTACTCTGCACCCCAACCTCAGAAGACACTAAAGGGCATATTTACAATTTTTGGTGCAAAATTGCACGAACGCAGTTTTGCATCAAAATGTTTTGCACCAGCTTGCACCATTCTTGAGCGCCAGCTGGGCACCAGATTTATGGAATGGTGCAAGTCAATGCAAAGGGTAGGCTAGCGTAAAAAACAGTGACGTTAACCAGGTGGGGTGGCGGTATGAGAGAAGGGGGTTTTGCACCAAAAAATGACATTAGGCAGGTTAGAGTGAACAAAATGATTCTAATCAGCCTAGCATCATTTTATGATGCAAAACCATCCATTCCCCATGACTCCTGTCTTAGAAAAGACAGAAGTCATGCCCACCACCCCAGTGGCCAGCACGGGGGACCAGTGTCCCCTGGGCATGGCCATTTCACCTAGTGCCATGAAGGAGGGCCCATTTCAGGACCCCCAATGGCACTGCAAAAGATAAAATAAAATACTTATCTGTACTTACCTATACTTACCTGGGATGAGGTTGCCATCCTCCGCTGTCCCTCTGTTGAAGTAAGCCTCAGCAAGGCCTACTAGTGCAAAGGGTTCACCTTTCTCTGCACAAAGTCCTCAGACCATGTAGGAAGAAGTTGGCACAGAAACTGGAATAAAAGACAAAAAAAAGTTTATTAACCTCATGAGGTGGTACTACAGTTCAAACAGCACCCTTGGGCAATGTCTGAAGTAGCACACTGAACTGAGAGAGCATGGTCCTTTTATACCCACACAGGGGCTAAAAGGAGATGGTACAATTATGGAAACAAGACTTGTATACATGTAAGGTAATGTGGAAAATGCACAGTCGACAGGTAGGAGGAGCCAACAGTTTCCAAGGACTAACAGCTGCAGACCTTACTGAGCATGTGCGAAAGTAAGAGATGCTAAATATAACTTGTTTAAAGAGCAGTTAACAGAAAGGTAGGACAGAGCACATGGTGAGCACATGGCAGCATGTAGCAGAGAAAATGGCTGCCATGAATACAAAATGGATTCTGCAAAATGTTCACAATAGTTACTATTTACAAGATGTCTTCTGCTAATGCTTAATCTAATCACTGCTAAATTACAACAGACGACCCTTTCAGCATTAGCTGAAGACATTCGTCTTTCTGGGATAATCTAAATATTCATCTTGTATATTTATGCTCATCATTTCAGCTATTTCCTTATCTAACATATGTTGTGCTTTCATTTCTGTAATATTTCTTTTGGTAGGCATACAAGCAGTAATACACATGGAGCAGAACATTGGACCACACTGAATACAGATACAGCATGTAAAAAATATTGCAATTATTACACACAGGATAGTCAGTAGTTTCCAGCCCCAGGTGGAAACAAGAGCCCAAAACCATCCAGAAAAAGTCTAAGTACCAGTCTCTGTATGGATTTCTGCAGCAATTTTATGCAATTTAGATATTGCATCATATACTGAAGGTGAGTGATCTGGGATAAAAACACAACAACTACTACCGATGATTCGACATGCACCACCTCGATCAGCTAATATCACATCTAGTACCATACGATTTTGGAGCGCTACAATCCTCGCAATTTGGAGCTCCTCAGTAATATTCCCAAGTGCCAGAGCTGTCTGATTGGTAACAGCTTCCACAACCCTAGTCAATTGTCTCACTTTCCTACTGTTTAACGCAACACCTACAAAGGGGAACAATCCTAAATTAAAATCAACATATTGTTGCAGGCTAGTATCCGTTTGGTCTACCTCATTTGTACTTATTTCCCTTTTATATCTATTGTTAATGATGTCATTGAACAGTTTAAAATCTCGGTGATATGATGCAGGAGCCAAAAACACAGGGGGTAATAGAAAAGATACATAACACACACCTGACCACCCAACACGTAGTTGGTAATATCCATAGTTACCACAAACAAAATATGTATTATGTGAAGCTGTAAAACTACTATTATTTACACTCTCAATAGTTAAAATCAAGGTACAATCGCTTATCCCTACTGGAATTCGTCCAATGCTTCGTATACATAAATCTGCTTTAGTTTTTGTAACAGAAATCACAAATTGTTCTTTCTTGTCAGAGCCTCGTATATTTGTGAAGACATATGGTATTGAAACATTGTCCGGTTGATACTCTTCCGATTCCCATTTAGTTGCTTTAGCTTGGGGATACCCATCTTTGTCTTGGTAGCATACTTTATTAAGGCAAAAAAGAAGTCCGCCCTCTGTTTTCCAGATGCAAACAAAAGCATGTACCAAGCTTGACAAGAACCATTGTGTGAAAAAGGAAGAGGAATAAAAGGTGTTCCTCCTTTCTTTTGATGCGCAGGTATCATTCCACATACCCAACAGTTAGTAGTATTTGTAGCATTATGAGTATGATGCAACATCTGAATGAAAGTATTATTGAAGTAGGATTGACGGTGATTCTGCTCCTGATAGGGAAGCGTAAAGTAATAGTGATCCTCTGGTACTGGAGTAGTGGCAACAAAAAACTCACGAGCAGGAGACTTTTCAACAAAGCAGGTGATTGTTGCTGTAACCACCAAAACAACAACAAACCCCATAATGCTAATGATCAATTTGTTATTCATTTGAGCAACAGCGATAATCGACCCTTTCAGAAACGAATTAAAAGCAATCGTTGGAGCTCTTATCCCTGGGCAGCCGCTGATTTCTTCACCACGGGCCAAGACGGGTGTCACTACTCTAATGCACGGCTGATCCACCCCCCTTGCCACATTGGCTCTCTGTTCCACTAACCCAGGGCGGTAGCTCAACCAGTCTTTTCAAAACAATTTTCAGATTCTTTCCTTGGTCTCAAAATATATCGCGATACTCCAGAAGTCGTATGGTCCGGGAAGACCTCTGCAGATTCGTCAGGTGATATAGCACGGCCTTTCTCCGTAGTCAAAATCTCTCGATGATCGGTCAGCACAGCAGGTTCCACCAAGGTAGGTAGCACTCTCTTGCAGTGAGTATTATGGACCCAATTCTTTCGGTTCGTCACTCGAACTGCTGTCCTTGTCGCAAGGAGCACCTGTTCTGGACCTCGCCACCTTGGTTCCAAGCTGCTTGATCTTTCAAAAGACGTAATCATCACCTGGTCACCAGGTCGGAGTACATGGCCTTCACCTGCAGATCTGTCAGGAAGTGCTTCTCGAACCTGTTGATGAATAGAAACCAAATTGTCGGTTAACTGTGCCAAATAATCATTCATCAGGACACAAGGTACATCATATACGGATTTTGGTTTATGAACTCCCCAAATATTAATTGGTCTCCCAAATACTACTTCATAGGGGCTAAGGCCAAGTCGGGAGTGTGGCACTGACCTAATAGACAATAATGCCAATGGTAATGCATCCGGCCAAGTTAAGGATGTGGAAGCCTGTATCTTCGCTAACTTCAGCTTCAATGTAGCATTATACCTTTCCACCAACCCTGCTGATTGTGGGTGGAAAACCGCATGGAACTTCTGTTTGATCCCTAATCCTTTCAGGACATACTTAATAACTTCCCCAACAAAATGAGGTCCATTATCACTCCATAAAAGTCTGCAAACACCAGATCTAGGGAAAAATTCTTTCAAAAGCACCTTCGCTGTGGTAATGGCAGTATTATCCTTTGTGGGGTACGCCTCTATCCATTTACTGAAGGCTCAAACCACCACCAAGACATACTTTAAATTGTTGCAGCGTTCAAGCTGAATATAATCCATTTGTAGAACGTCAAAAGGAGCAGTTGGTGTAGCAAACCCTGCTGCAGGAGTACGTGTCCCTTTTCCAGGATTGTATTGTAAGCAGATCAAACAAGACTGTACTACTCTCTTAGCTGTACTGGAAATTTCTGGATGCTCCCAAACTTGCGTAAGCAACTTCGTTATTATTGAAGCTCCAACATGTGCCAGCCCATGTGCCATCTGAACCATAGGTTGTACAAAAGCTATAGGCAATTTCCATTTATCCATCTGCTTATTCCGCCAACAGCCCTCATCATCCAATTCTCCATCTTTAGACCATTGCTCACGTTCTTTCACAGAAGCAGATTTCTGTATATCTAATACGTCTTGTCTAGCATTATGCCAACGTTCAGCTTGTGACTTCACTACATACATAGAAGTAGTACTTCGCTGCATCGCAGTCTCACGTGCTACACGGTCTGCAAGAGCATTACCTTGCCCTATCTTATCGGTCACTTTCTTATGTGCACTACATTTCACAATAGCTAGTTTATTTGGATATGTCAATGCAGTCAAGAGGTTATGCACTAATTCTCTGTGCATTATCTGCATCCTGTGGGATGTGAGAAAACCTCTTTCCTTCCAAAGCAAACCAAAATCATGAGCCACTCCAAAAGCATAGCGGCTGTCTGTGTAAATGTTCACACTTAAATCAGTACTAAGCTCACATGCTCGTGTTAAAGCTATTAGTTCAGCTGCTTGAGCTGACTTCTGTGGTATACAAGCTGTCTCCACTACCGTGTTTATTGTGGTGATTGCATATGCAGCTGAGGTCGTACCATCTGGCAACTTCAAACAAGACCCATCAACCCACAGTTCCCCGTCTACATCTAGAAGGGGCGTATCTTGTAAATCAACACAACCCTTTGTCTGTTCTTCAGTAAGGAATATACAATCATGTGTTTCTTGTGACTGAGGCTGAGTCACCGGATATGGCAACAAAGTAGCTGGATTTAGTGTCGCACATCTCTTCAGTGTAATGTGAGGAGCCAACAATGTCAACTCATAACCTGTCATACGGGCGCTAGTTAAATGTTGTGTCTTTATTTGATTTAAAAGAGCATCAACCGCATGGGGTACTAGCACCAACAGCTTATGTGACAAAACTATCCCTTCACTCTGACGTATTGAGACAGCTGTTGCGGCAACTGATCGAAAACACCCGGGCAACGCTCGAGCGACAGGATCAAGTACTGCTGAAAAATATGCACAGGGACGCTGCTTATCGCCATGTGTCTGTACTAAAACTGACAATGCACATCCATCTTTCTCGTGTACGTAAAGTGCAAAAGGTTTCATGTAATCTGGAGTACCTAACACTGGTGCAGAACAAAGGGCTTGTCGCAGCTGCCGGAAAGCAGTCTCACATTCATCTGTCCATGGGAGGGGCAATGGAGTATTTTTAGTCAAAAGTGCTAGCAAAGGTTTGGCAATGTGTGAAAACCCTAATTTCCATTGCCTACAAAAAGAAGTAAGACCAAGGAATGCACGAACATCTTTCTGAGTAGAGGGTACTGGTGTGTCTAAAATTGCTTGAATACGATCTGATGTAAGTGCACGGCCCTCCTTAGACAAAAGGTGACCTAAATAGGTTACCTTTGGTCTACAATATTGCAATTTCTTTCGTGACACTTTATGATGGTGCGAAGCAAGAAAAAAAGTAAGGACAAAGTGCACTTTTCAAATTGCTCCGGGGTATCAGCTGCCAACAAAATATCATCAACATATTGTATGAGAGCCACACCTTCAGGCAAAACAAAAGAATCAAGTTGTCGTTTTAACACCTGACTATAAATACTTGGACTCTCCGTATAGCCTTGAGGAACTCTGCAAAATCCATCCGATCCTTTATTCAAAGTAAAACCAAACAAATATCAGCTGTCAGGATGAATAGGGATCGAAAAGAAAGCATTCTTCAAGTCTATCACAGAGAACGTAGTTGCTGTCGGGGGAACCAAAGTAAGGAGTGTCGTGATGTCAGATACCACAGGATATTGTGGTATCACAATCTTATTGACTTCTCGTAAATCAATAATGAATCGGTAAATCCTAGTATCAGTATCCTTTTTCAGAATAGGAAGAATCAGACTGTTACAAACATTATACAGAACTTCCTCGACAACTCCAACTGCAATAAGATCATGCACAATTCGTGTGAGTGCTTCTTCGCCCTCCTGTGAAATTTTGTATTGAGGCAAACGTGGCAATACAGCTCCCTCCTTGACACTAATATGTACCGGTGGAATAATCATTTGTCCCACATCAGTATCTGAAGTAGCCCACAAAGTACTAGGGAGTGAAGCTAATGCAACATCCTCTTTAACAAGACAAACTCTTTCCATCACAGGATGATTATCATTTAAAATAACACGCACCCCTTCAGGAGAGCATCGTATTGTAGCCCTGAAATACTTGAGCATATCAAGACCCACAATATTGTCTGGTGTATTTGGAGAAAGCAAAAATGGACATGGAACAGTAAATTTATCAACATGGAATGCAAGTGGTTGTGTCAATGGGCTAGGGGAAGGTGTTCCATCGAAACCTATCGATGTAATGGTTAAGCCAGACAGAGGAGCCCTTGGAATCAATTGTTTAGACAAGGCACTACGAGTAGCTCCTGTATCAACCAGAAACTGATCAGTAAGACCCAAAACATGTGCTGTAACATAGGGACCCCTCTGATCTACTGGAACTTCAACTGATTCCTTACCCCATCCTAGGCAATCCTATGCATAAGCAGAATCTTGGAAATCAGGCTGCACATGATCAGACATCTGGTATTGGTTCCGTCTATCAAAAGTGTTAAACCCATACTGCCCTCGTGTATTAGCATCAACCCTTGCATGATCATTTGTGCTTCTTCTAGGTCCTGAATATCCTGAGCGATTTCTCATTTGTCCCCGACCACGTGAACACTGCTGAACACGTAGTGCTGGACAATCGGCAGCCCAGTGCCCAAATTTCTTACAATACGCACACTGATCATCAGACAAATTCGAATGAGTGTAAGAAGAACCATAAGATCCACGTCCACCTCTATCACTACCTCTAAAAGGCGGACCATAAGCTTGAGCCAACATAACCTTCGTCTTTAATTCTTTAATCTTTTTCTCCTCGCTACCTTTTGCTTCTAATTCCTGTGTTCATAATACTGAGCCATAGTCAAAAGAGAAACCGGAGTAGAGGTAGTCCATGAACTTTCACTAGCTTTTAGATGACTAGCTATTCCTGGTAACAGATTTGTGACATATTTATCGACAAACAAATGTCTGCCCGTATCATCTGACAATGACTGGCCGCTAAAATCATGAAATGCTTCTTCAAAGCGTGTAAAGAAATCAGAGACCGATTCATCTGCCTTTTGTTTACAAGACGCTAAAACAGTCCAATCTATCTTTTTAGGGGGAATAATCGTTTTCAACTTAACTAATATGGCTGCAGGAAGATCTAGAATCAACTGATATGGCTTTTTCGCAGGTTCCCTATCCCCGTCCATCTGTTCTATTTCTTTCCATGATGCCCCAAAAACTGTACGATCATCAATTTTACGAACAGTTCTCCACATATCTGGCGGTAATATCAAGCCGAAAAATAAATCAATGTCAGCCAAAGTCATAGTACAAGAACTAATTGCTCCCTCAACTTCCTCATAAAAGGCGGCTGGATTTTTCCGCGGGTCAGGTAATGCTGTTTTAAGTGCCATTACATCTGCCCTATTCCAAGGAGTATACACCCAATTATAAATAAAATAACTCTTAGCATCAAAAGAAGTTTTATCATCATTTGTATCCAATCCTTTAGGAGGAACATACAAAAGTGCGGCCTCCCGCATTGGTTTCGCGTGAACTATCATAGTCTTATCTGTTTCAAAGATGGAAGCTTGCGCCCCTTCGGTCTGAGATGCTCGTGCAACTGCGTCCGCAGCCCTTTTCTCTTCTTGCAAACGGACTGCCACAATACGTAATTTCATTAAATGCCTGATTGCATCAGTCACCTGGGAGAAAACAAAAAGACCATCACGCATTTGCTTATGATCAGCTGCTACATCATCGGGCTCTAACTCATCAGAATATTTCCGATATAGCTCAATAACTTCTGAGCCAAATGCCTCAGTAAAATATAGCTGCTCCTTTTCCGTCCACCCTTTCATGTTGTCTAAAAGTTCAGAAGCAGAAACAACGCTACGAATTGTTTTACGAGCAATAGATCTAAGCTCAGACGCACGGTCAGCAGGCAGCATAGAGCGACTGTCCCGCATCTTCTGTTGCTCCGAACTGGAGACTTTAGGTAACTCATGAGGGGCAGAAGGGACGACATACGGAGGTGGTGGGCGATCTAGTAAGAATAAATCATCATGTGGTTTATTAAGGATAGGATAGAGAGGTTGCCTAACAGTGTATTGGCCAGTTACCTGTAGCTTACGTTCTTTCTCTTCTAGCTCCTTTAAGTCATTTATTTCTTTCTTTCTCATTTCCAATGCTTTCACATATACATTCTTCCGCTGCTCTTTCTCAAGCAAGTTTTGCTCACGCTTCACTCGTCCACGCGCTTCTTTCTTCCACATTCGTACACAGTCAAACATATCTTGCCTAGTCTTTCGCTTACACATACATTGTTCCACATACTCAATCTTTCGCAAATCAAATGACCCATGCATAGGCCAATGTAACTCAGGATCCGCGCGGGTGTTTTTATTCCATAATGTGCTGTACATTATAGAAGAAAGACCATGTTTAAGATACATATCTCTATTTGGCGTCTCCTCTGGGAGTGCCGGTTGCGATTCTTCCAGTCTCAAATTGGTACCATTACAAAAGCAACACATCCTACGAAGTGCGCTAAAAACAGGCACGCCAAAAATAGTGCAGAATATGCAATATTATAATCAAAGTAGCACTTAAGGTGCCGTTCAAATCAAAATTAAATTGGAGAAAATTCTCCTCATTACCTGCCTATATAAATTGCAATTTATATATCAAATCCAAAGAATACAAATTGACTAGTCACCCAAATCACGAGAGCCACAGTAAGTAGTGCTAAACTACATTACCAAACACAGGCATCAAAACCCACAGCAGGTGCCGTAAAACGGCTCTTACCAATCACAGGGTGTCCAGGTTCCAACTGCCAAGTTCTAAAATCGACCAAATGGTCACTGCATGACGAATGAACAAAAAGGATCTCAGTCGAGGACCGGCGCCACCTGGATGGTCAAATCAGAAAGAAGGGAAAAACGCTGTGGTTGCCAAGACTCGGGTCTCCTCGGGCATTGATCGTCCGCAGCGAGATTCCAATCCTTCGTCGCGACCAATCCGTTGGGCATCCGAGTCGCCGATGAGTCCCTGTTCGGGCGCCAATTTGTTGAAGTAAGCCTCAGCAAGGCCTACTAGTGCAAGGGGTTCACCTTTCTCTGCACAAAGTCCTCAGACCATGTAGGAAGAAGTTGGCACAGAAACTGGAATAAAAGACAAAAGTTTATTAACCTCATGACGTGGTACTACAGTTCAAACAGCACCCTTGGGCAATGTCTGAAGTAGCACACTGAACTGAGAGAGCATGGTCCTTTTATACCCACACAGGGGCTAAAAGGAGATGGTACAATTATGGAAACAAGACTTGTATACATGTAAGGTCATGTGGAAAATGCACAGTCGACAGGTAGGAGGAGCTAACAGTTTCCAAGGACTAACAACTGCAGACCTTACTGAGCATGTGAAAAAGTAAGAGGTGCTAAATATAACTTGTCACTAGGCAGATTTCAAGAGCAGTTAACAGAAAGGTAGGACAGAGCACATGGTGAGCACATGGCAGCATGAAGCAGAGAAAATGGCTGCCATGAATACAAAATGGATTCCACAAAATGTTCACAATAGTTACTATTTACAAGATGTCTTCTGCTAATGCTTAATCTAATCACTGCTAAATTACAACACCTCTGGTGTGTGTGGGAGTGTCCCTGGGAAGGGCACCTGTGAGTTTATTCCATGGTGTTCCACCATGGAAATAGGCCCACCGGTCCCCTAACCCCTGCGCTGACCCAGGTGTAAAATAATGGAGCAAAGCAAGGTTTGCATCATTATTTGACCACTCCTCGCCCCGTGCATGATTTTAGCACGGGATAAATATGGCGCTAAGGACATAGAGTAATGTTTTGCACTGGAACGCCTATCTTGCATCTCATTGATGCAAGGTAGGTTTCCACATCCAAAAAATGACTTTAATATAAATAAAAGTATAAATGTGGAGTTAGTTTTGCACTGAATTTGCGGGAAACAAATGACCCAAATTCAGCGCAAAACTAGTATAATAATGCCCCTAATTTTACTTAACTTTGCTATGCTCACTGCCCACACTGTGCCTAGCTTTCCATACAATTCTACGTGTTATTTATTTATTTATTCGTATATTTTCACTATTTTGAGAGTCAGGAGCTGTCAAGTGCTGCTGGACTTCCATTTTTTGTGCTGGCACATACTTTTTTCCCCCTTTTTAACTTTTACTTCATCATTGGCCATTTAAATGTTTGGAGGGTAAAGTAGAAATAACAACATGGCCTTTCTGTGTGGCGTGCATGCATTTGCATCTGCCATAATTTCTGTGCGTGCCTGCATTATGAAGCAGGCATTATGAATCAGATATATGCATGAGAGGCCGTCCTGGAATATGTTTTCTTTAGTAGAAAACCCATTGCAAGATTCCTCAACATCTCAGTATGCTACCCACACTTGCCATTTTGAAGCCTACTCTGAATCATATCTTCAGTGACAAACTCAGTACTATGGAACTCTTTTTCTCGAACAACTCATTATGCAACCCATACTAACCAGCTTTAAGTCTCTTCTAAGTCCTGTCTTTTCGAGATTCCCCAGGAAGACCAGTGCTTTCAGACCTTTTCCAGACAGTCTGTGCCTAATAAAGGTCTTTATTTATACGTTTGCTAAATCATTAATTAATTCATTCATGCATTCATTATCTGACGATGCATGGGATGCATGGCACCAAAGATCAAGTCACTGCCAGCGGAATGCTATGTGCTATGCATCACTTTCCAGAGGGTAATGGATTTTGATTGTGGTGTCTACTGATCAGCTGAAGCTGGCGAGCCTTGCAATAAGACTTCATGTGAGGAAATCTAAGACGAACAGATAGATATCAGTATGAGATCCAGCACATTAAGTAAGCTAATCATACAGTTTACCGGTACACACGATTTTATTTGTGACAGAGTGCTCTCACATGTGTAAGGGCACTTCATAGACCTAATTCGTAGTTGGATTGTTGAAATAAGTAGCTGTTATGCATACCCCACAGGCTTGTCTGATCATTTCAGTAGCCATCTCACTATTAACCTTTTAAATAGGAGCAATCGTAACAGCAAGAATGCTTGAAGGGCTTCTATTAAAGGTTGCCAAAAAATAACACTTGCAATCTGAAAAAAAGAAGCATGAGCTTGAACAAGCAGATAAATCTCTCTTCGAGATCTGGTTAGGAAACTATTTTGCTAAATGTCATGACTCATATGGGGCATTGAGGATCATGTTGCCACTATTTGGGTCAGTCAGTTTTTGAAGGAACATTATCATCATTGTTGTTGAAGTGAGACTAGATGGAGAACATCCAGAAGTGAAGAAGACTGCAGACTTCTTGAAATAGCACTGCCGATCCATAAAAAAAAAAATGTTGGAAAAAAAGGAAAATACATTCACCACAAGGCAGATCAATCTAATAAACAATGTGAAGAAATTATTACAAATTGTGCAAGCGTTGGCCAATTCTACTTGCCTGTTGCCTCAGCCTTCTCCTTCAGTTGACACCGCTGAAGTGTTTAACACTTATTTTATTTAAGCATTTCAATATATTCAATATGTTCCTGGTTAATCACTAGTCAGGGTCTCTTCACAGCTCAGTAGTAAACAGTGCTGGTATCCCTTTTGGATGACCTTCTGGCGACAGCAGGCCAGGGAACCTCTCTGATTATTCTGCTAAATCTGTCTGCATCGTTCACTAAGTTCGACTACTGAATGCTCCTTAGCTGGTTGCAGGCAAGAGCCCATGTCTAAAAGGTGTCACTTCAATGGAGCGAGCAATGTCTATCTAACAGTACAGAAAAGTCAAACTTGGACCATTTCAGTTTTCTGAGGTAGCTGTAAAATGTGGCACCCTTCAGGGGTCACCATTGTCCCCCACCCCACCCAATGCAGTAAACTAGTGTTTCAGACCATATGATTGAGGTCTGTCGTTATATTCCTGCATAGCTGACTTTCAGATCTATCTGCATGTCAGTGGCCTAAAGGATGACTTCTTCATGCTTGGGGAGGGACTAGATGGAACACAAAAACTCCCTCACCCCCCAAGAAGGGCCCAGGATATCACCAAAAGGGCTGGGAGGATATTGGCAGTAAAAAAGCTGCTGATGACAGGCTAAAGCAGATTTTCCCTGACAGAATGGGGGAATGGGTGGGGGAAAGGGAAGGCAAGGCTGCCCTTATGATGATCAATTCAAAGGTGCAGCAGTTGCTAAAATCTGTTGGGTCAGAGCCTGATATAGATGGTCAGTCGTGTGCATGAGAATTGTTAAATCTGGAGAGGACAGAGGCACAAGTACTTCTTACAGAGGAAGATCTTATATGAACTCAATCGTCTACCTCGTCATCTAGCCTTAATGAAGCCGCAGAATAGGGGAGAGCCAAGCTGTTTATAGTTTTTAACAGTAAATTGGCAACAAGCGGACTGACAGAATCTGACAATGATAGCTGCAGTAATACAGCGAAATCCAAAAAGCGCTTCTGGTCAAGAACACAATAGATCTTAATGGAGTGGGGCCTTGTTTGATCTGGCCTTTCTCCATGGTCATTCCCCAAACGTTTTGTCTTCTCCTAATTTTCCCGACCCTTTTTGGCTGAAGTTATGACTCTGGTCACTTTATCACTGCTAATCAGTGCTAAAGTGCATGTGCTCTCCCTTGTAAACTTGGTATGATTGGCTTACACCTGATTGGCAAATATAATTTACCTGTAAGTCTCTTGTAAAGTGGTATCCCTTTACCCAGGGCCTATAAATTAAATGCTACTAGTGGGCCTGCAGCGCTGCTTGTGCCACCAACAGAAGTAGCCTTTCAAACCTGTCTAAGGCCTGCTACCACAGGACCTGCTTGCGCTTTGCTGCCACAGGGACCTGGCATCTAAATCTACTTACTAGGCCCAGAACTCCCCTTTTCCTACATGTAAATTACCGATAAGGTAGGCCCTAGCTAGCCCTATGGGCAGGGTGCTATGCATTTAGAAGGCAGGACATGTGCCTAGTAGCACGGCCTGTCCTGGTAGTGACAAACAGCCTATTTTGGTTCTCACTCCTGTGAGTGCTACCTTCTCATAGGATTGCATTGGGAATGCCCTGCTGTATGTCTAGGGATATTGTCTGATTTATGAGGGGTAGCGTAGACATGTTTGGTATAGTTGTAATGGTAGTGAGAAATGCTGCTTTCTGGTGTAGGTGGATTTTTTATTACCATTATAGAAATGCCCCTTCTAGAAAGTGAGCATTTCACTGTGCTTATGACTCTGGTGTTTTGCAGCTTGACTCCTGTACCCAGGGAGGGTGGAAGTGTCACAGAGGTGCATCTGGCGTGAGAGAAGGGGAGGTGGGGCACCACTGCATTTGTAAAGGCTGTGCCCTTGCCTCATGAAAAGGGCTTGTTTACACCGAACTGATGTCTGGAGGAGAGAGGGGACACTCCTAGAACCAGTTGTAACTGGTTGGAACCTCCTCTCCACTCACTGAAAATGCTTTGCAAAACTGAGTATGAGTACAGGGGAGTTTTCCCCATAAAGACACACAAAAAACCTACTTGGAACTGGACACAGAATGCTGCTGGAGGGACTCACCAGCAACCGCCTTGGACTGCTGCTGTTGTGCTGACCTGTGACCTGCTAGGTCACTAGGAGGAACTGCCACTGTTTGCATCCCCTTTTTGCTGGCCTGTTGCCGGACCCTGCTGCCCTGTGCAACACCTTCATGTCACCAGGTGCTGGGTGCTGTGGCATCTGCCATCACCTGTTTGAAGTGCAGGAGGAGCACTTCATTCCTTACATAGCACCTTGAGAGCACCTTCCTCCGATTCACTGAAGCACCTGGAAAGCGCTTGTTGACTTATTGATGGAGCGCCTTGAAAGCACTTCTGTTGCTCTGTCGAGCGAGAAAATCACTGCAGAGACCGGCCACTCGAAGATCCTCAAACATGTTGAAAGTACGCTGTGTCCTGGGCCCCCGTGGCACTGCCGGGTGAAGAATGGAGCCAACGAGCTCCTAGCAGTGCCCCCGGGGTGAATCGTGCTGCAGGAAGCACCCCAGGGACACCGCCGGCCCCAACTTTGGCCTAATCAGCGCAGTAGCCCAGGCAGGCTGCCATTGGATTTGCGAACCGCATAAGGTGCGAGTGCAGGATGGGCGGGGAGGAGGCCTCATCAGAGTCCACCCTCTCCACCGAGTCAATAGGGAAGACAAGGGCAGGACAGGTGAGGTGGAAACCTCAACGGAGGCTCACCACCCCCCTGGGACTCCGTAGATGTGTAGGAGTCACAGGCAGAACAGAAGCCTCATCGGAGGCCCCCAGCACCACTGGGCCCCTAAGCTTTGGCCTCTCAGGAGTTGCAGGTGGGGTGGAAACCTCATAGGAGGACCCCACACCACTGGGCCCCTTTCTGTTGTCCTTCTGTCCCCCCTTTGGGAGGGCTGGTTGTGGCCCAGGGGGAGCACCCTGGTTTGGGTCCTGGCCCCAGGAGGAGCCCCTCTCTGGGCACAAAGGGGGGTCCCAACGCTCCCCTCCCCTATCACTACATGGCCCCCGTTTTGCACTGAAGAGCACTTGGGGCCACCTTCGCCTGAACTGGACTGAGGAGGATCCTATTAGGGGTAATGTTGTTCACCTGATCTGACAGGTACTCTCTGATACTCCTTTTCATGACTTGCCATGTTTTTCTGATGTTCCTTTTTTAGACATCTAGACTCAGTGTGACCTTTTGCATTTCTGGTGATATGTGCTTCCCTTACCATGATATGTGCATTATTTTTAGTAATGGTCTCCTTACTACTGCTTATGTTGCAGAATAATTAGTAACCTCTATGCTATATGTCACGCCTGCTGGCTTTTGAAGGGTACTAATGCTGTGTAATGTTCTGACAACTGCTTGGGTAACAGGGAATTACTGACATGTTGTGTTTGGTTTAATGATGATGATTACAATACAGTTTATTTTTATATAACTTGTTGTTGTGTTTCCTTTGTGGTGGCGGTAGTGCGTCACATGTCTGGTGTGTGTTGTGCAAACACTTTACACATTGCCTCCGGGTTAGGCCTGACTGCTTGTGTCAAGCTACCAAAGAGGATAAGCAGGGGTTATCTTGGGTGTGTAACTCCCTCGTCCTGACTAGAGTGGGTGAGTTCTGCCTGGCTTAGGTACATACCCTAGCCAACCAGAAACCCCATTTCTAACAGGACTGCTGAGAAGAGCTCGGCCGAGAACTTTGATACCTCTTGTAGCTCACAACTACCTGTACAAGAAACAAGTGGTGGTATGGGGAAGAACCAGAAGTACGGTCTTGGCAATAAAGCAACTTGGACACTAAGATGTCTCGCCAAGTGTTTATTGTATCTGAAGCACCTCAAGCACCTCAAACCCATGCAGATCATCAGGACCTTCAAGAGCCCATTGTACCTACAGGCCTAATTAAGAGGGAAAGTGATTGGACTTACTGAGTGGAGGCTCACATCATTGTAAGTACTCAGCGCACCTATGATAGAATTGAGGCACTACTGACCAATATTTTAGGGGAGATTCATGAGTTAAATCAAAGTCAAAATTTGCTGGTACAGTCACTGGGTGGCAAATGGATGAAATCGAGAAGAACATTGATTAATATTCTACCCAGTTTGAGGAGGTCAAGATGAGGGTCTCTTCTTTGGAGGACACTCAAGGTGACCTAGAGTCAGCTAAGGCTTCTCAAGCAAAGGAGATCAAGTCAATTGTGCCTCTGTTGGAGTATCAGCAAATCCGTGATCAAACTTGACTATTGTGGGTATTCCTAAAATAAAAGACTGCGTCTTTATCAGCAGAGGTCTTGGAAAACCTAAAAAAACATGTTCTTCTGGAGTCTAAGGATGATTTGAAAGCCATGAGAGATGATTATGTTCCTTTTACAGAGTATGCTGTACAATGTTGGTAAATTTTTGAGACCTCAGAATTCAAGAGAATATTCTATTGCAGGTAATTAGACAATGGAGCTTTAAATCTGCAGAGGGCTTCCACTTCTAAGTTTTGATATGAGTTACCAGACTTCAAAACGACGGGATGAACTGAGATCACTGGTCTGTGAGTTTAGGGCAGGGGCCCAGGCCATATTGCTGCAACCAGCAAAACTCAAGATGCTGCTGAATCGCACATTCAAACATTTTCAAGAGTTTGAGGTGGCAAGAAGATACTTGCATGAACTTTAGAAGTAAACAACAGAAATAAATAGTTGTATGTGAGGTCCTTAATGCACTTTAATGGGGAGGGAAAGATTTTCCACTCTTCTTTTCCTTTTCTCTTTTTTATTTGTATGTTGTTGTTTTCCGGTTATTGATTGGGTTGTTGGGAGGAGCATTTTTGGGAACAGGGCACTGAGGGCACTGACTGTAGTATTCACACTCAAGGTTGAAGGGTGGGTAGGACATCCATGTGAAATGTGAAAAAGGTGCATGGATGCCCAAAGGGGGTGTTTGTGGGGGAGGGCACTACAGATGAAGGTATGGGAGGTGTGGAAGGGGGGCTGGGGATGCCACAGCCCAAAAGTAGGGGTTTTGCCAGAGATTAAAATAGTTTTCAGGTTTTAGAAAATCTGTAAAGTAAATTGGGAATGGGGAGCAGGGGAGAATAAGATAATGAGAAATGATGATCAGGTTTGGGGCTGTATGGTAGTGGAAATTAAATAGGAAAGTCTTATGAGAAGGAATACATTTAGTATAATGTCAATCAATGTTTATGTGGTTAATAATAAGAAGACATGCAAGCCATCTTCAATTGGCTGGAAAAGCAGAAACTAAACTTTGTGTTCTAACAGGAGACCCACATTACCAAAGAAAGAGAGAGGCAAACTACTTGGGGGCCTTTATAACTTTTGCACTTTTCTCCTGCTTCAACAGCACATAGAAGAGCTGCTGTTTTTGCTAGTAAGTGCTTTAGGGACGATATTATCAAACTTCTAAGAAATAAGCACGGGTGATTGTCACTTAGTGAAGTGATAAGTGATACAGGGCCAGCCACATTAGTGTCAATATATGGCTCAGTAGCAGACGAAGTGGATTTCTTTGGTCTTCCATCTAGCTGAATTCTCTAAATATATTATAATGGGGGGGGCTTAATTGGGTCAATGTCCCAAAAATGCATTTGGGCAATCACTAGGCTAAGCACAGTAGAACTCCACAAAAATACACCACACAGTATTTAGAAAAATACATAATATTTATCTGGTAAGATGTGGGTCAAAACGATTAGGATGCAATAAGTATGCATTGAAATATCACTGTAAAACTGATATAAAGTGTCTTTAGTCTCTTAAAAAGCAAAAAGTGTCTCTTGCAAGCACAAAGTACCTGATTTGCCTTCAAATTCTCCGTAAAGAACCGCTGAGGGGGAGATGCGTGGAAAACAGGGAGGTGTGCTTCGATTTCTCGGGCTGCACACGGCGATGCGTTGTTTATTTTCCTCACAGGGATGGCTGTGCATCGATTTCTGGCGCTTGGTCATGGATCCTCTTCGGATTGCGGGGTTTTCGGACGCCCCGGGGATGATGCATTGAAATCCGGTGCTGACAGGACGAAGTCAAAGGGGCTGCGTCCATCCAGTGGGTGTTGCATGGAAATTTCTATTGCGTGGCAGCCGCTGCGTCAATTCCTATCTGTAAGTTGGGCTGTGTCATTGCGGCTCGGGTGTGCGTTGATCCAGTGGGCTGTGCATCAAATTTCCAGTTGCTACACTGGCACTGCATCGATCTTCTCATTGCAAAGTCAGGCTGTGTCGTTCCGGTTCGGAGTGCAGTGCATTTTTCACCACGATGCAGGCTGTGCGTCGTTTCTGGCAGGCTGTGTGTCGATTTTCGCCACACAGAGAGTTCTTCTTGCAGAGGTGAAGTCTTTTTGGTCATGAGACTTCAGGGAATAGGAGACAACCTCTATCCAAACCCTGGGAGAGCACTTCTCAGCACAGCCAGAGAGCAGCAAGGAAGCAGGGCAACAGCAAGGCAACAATCCTTTACAGAAAGCAGTCAGGTGAGTCCTTTGAGCAGCCAGGCAGTTCTTCTTGGCAGGTTGCAGGTTCTGGTTCAGGTTCTCTTCTCCAGAAAGTGTTTGAGGTGGTAGTGTTGTAGTTTAGCAGCGATTAGATTAAGCATTAGCAGAAGACATCTTGTATTTGTAACTATTGTGAACATTTCGCAGAATACATTTTGTATTCATGGCAGCCATTTTCTCTGCCACATGCTGCCATGTGCTCACCATGTGCTCTGTCCTACCTTTCTGTTAACTACTCTTGAAAATCTGCCTAGTGACAAGTTATATTTAGCATCTCCCACTTTCGCACATGCTCAGTAAGGTCTGCAGCTGTTAGTCCTTGAAAACTGTTAGCTCCTCCTACCTGTCGACTGTGCATTTTCCACATGACCTTACATGTATGCAAGTCTTGCTTCTATAATTGTACCACCTCCTTTTAGCCCCTGCGTGGGTATAAAAGGACCATGGTCTCTCAGTTCAGTGTGCTACTTCAAACATTACTGAAGGGTGCTGTTTGAACTGTAGTACCACCTCATGAGGTTTAATAAACTTTGTCTTTTATTTCAGTTTCTGTGCCAACTTCTTCCTATATGGTCTGAGGACTTTGTGCAGAGAAGGGTGAACCCCTTTCACTAGTAGGCCTTGCTGAGGCTTACTTCAAAAAATTGGCACCCGAACAGGGACTGATCGGCGACTCGGATGCCCAACGGATTGGTCGCGATGAAGGATTGGGATCTCGCTGCGGACGATCAATGCCTGAGGAGACCAGAGTCTTGGTGTCAGGATACTTCAATTCAATTTCCTCAGAAGAAGAAAATAACTCCTCAGTCCCGACCTGAGCTACTCGCAACGAATATTAATCCTTCGTGCTGAGCACCCCAGAAGGGGAAAGGGGAATGGGATGGTAGAGAGACTGCCACAGAGATGATGAACGCCAGTACTCAGTCTGCCTCTTCACATCTAAGATTGGATACAGCACCTGCAAGAGTCACAGTCGCAATTACTAGGGACATACAACATCAGTTTTTCACTTTCTACTCTCAACACTTAATTCTCTTTAATTCTATTATTTCTTCACTCACCCTGAGTTCTCTGTAGCCTTGCTTCTCTCTATAAATGATAGCTCTTCTTAAAAAATGCTTATTACTGATTCTGGAAGAACTTCTCAATCTTTGTTAGAGATTGGTTTTATGTTGCTATATATATATATATAGTTGGTGATAATGCGTTCTTCAAATCAGCTGATGTTATTTAATTTCTCCTGTCTTATTGTGACTTCTGTCAATACTTGTATTTGTAAATGCTTGTTTATTAAAGTTTGTTTCTCCTTTCTTACTTCGACATTTGTTGATAACTTGTATTTGTAAATGTTTGTTTATTACAGTTAGTTTCTGCTTCCTTACTTCGACATCTGTCGATAACTTGTAGTTGTAAATGCTTGTTTATTTAAGTTCGTTTCTCTTTTAAACTCTATTTTGGTTTATTCCCATTGAATTTGTAAATGCTTATTTGTTAACAGTTCGTTTCTCCTTTAAACTTGGCCTTTGTTTATAACCTTGACATTTGTAGATACTTGCTCTTTTAAAGTTCGTTTTTTCTTTGACTTTAATATCTTAAACAAGAACCTTGTAAACATAAGGTTAATTCATACATTAACTCTGTAGCCTTGCCGACTTCCACGGGAACAGTCTACTATCAAACTCTTCGAATAAACCTTGACAATATTTATCAGTTTTCTGTAATATAATCTTCAAATGTAATTTTACCTCACCGGAGTTTCTGTTCTGAAGCGCGCTCTCTCTCCACACAGCTGATTCCTGTCAGACCTCAGTTGAAGTGCAAGGCTTCCAGCTGGAGAGCTCGTAACCTAGCAACCAACCGATTGCAAGACTAGAACTGTAACTAACCTTCAGGACTCACAGCGGCCATCTTGGATCTTCTCTTCTTGATTCTTCCTTCGAAATAAGCGCAAGATTACTCTGCAAACCTTCTTCCATTTTGGGCTTTGCTGTCTCCACTGAGGATATCTCTTTGCTTTTCTCATGCACTTCTTTGATTTGACTTGACAAGTTTGTGTGGTCATGACACTTGGCAACCACGGCGTTTTTCCCTTCTTTCTGATTTGACCATCCAGGTGACGCCGGTCCTCGACTGAGATCCTTTTTGTTCATTCGTCATGCAGTGACCATTTGGTCGATTTTAGAACTTGGCAGTTGGAACCTGGACACCCTGTGATTGGTAAGAGCCGTTTTACGGCACCTGCTGTGGGTTTTGATGCCTGTGTTTGGTAATGTAGTTTAGCACTACTTACTGTGGCTCTCGTGATTTGGGTGACTAGTCAATTTGTATTCTTTGGATTTGATATATAAATTGCAATTTATATAGGCAGGTAATGAGGAGAATTTTCTCCAATTTAATTTTGATTTGAACGGCACCTTAAGTGCTACTTTGATTATAATATTGCCTATTCTGCACTATTTTTGGCATGCCTGTTTTTAGCGCACTTCGTAGGATGTGTTGCTTTTGTAATGGTACCAATTTGAGACTGGAAGAATCGCAACCGGCACCCCCAGAGGGGACACCCAATAGAGATATGTATGTTAAACATGGTCTTTCTTCTATAATGTACAGCACATTATGGAATAAATACACTCATGCGGATCCTGAGCTGCGTTGGCCTATGCATGGGTCATTTGATTTGCGAAAGATTGAGTATGTGGAACAATGTATGTGTAAGCGAAAGTCTAGGCAAGATAAGTTTGACTGTGTACGAATGTGGGAGAAAGAAGTGCGTGGACGAGTGAAGCGTGAGCAAGCCTTGCTTGAGAAAGAGCAGCGGAAGAATGTATATGTGAAAGCATTGGCAATGAGAAATAAATAAATAAATGACTTAAAGGAGCTAGAAGAGAAAGAACGTAAATTACAGGTAACTGGCCAATACACCGTTAGGCAACCTCTCTATCCTATCCTTAATAAACCACATGATGATTTCTTTTTACTAGATCGCCCTCCACCTCCGTATGTCGTTCCTTCTGCCCCTCATGAGTTAGTTAAGGCCTCCAGTTCGGAGCAACAGAAGATGCGAGACAGTCGCTCTATGTTGCCTGCTGACCGTGCGTCTGAGCTTAAATCTATTGCTCGTAAAACAATTCGTAGCGTTGTCTCTGCTTCTGAACTTTTAGACAACATGAAAGGGTGGACGGAAAAGGGGCAGCTATATTTTACTGAGGCATTTGGCTCAGAAGTTATTGAACTATATCGGAAATATTCTGATGAGTTAGAGCCCGATGATGTAGCAGCTGATCATAAGCAAATGCGTGATGGTCTTTTTGTTTTCTCCCAGGTGGCTGATGCAATCAGGCGTTTGGTGAAATTATGTGTTGTGGCAGTCCGTTTGCAAGAGGAGAAAAGGGCTGTGGACGTAGTTGAACGGACACCTCAGACCGGTGGGGTGCAAGCTTCCATCTTCGGAACAGATAAGACTTTGATAGTTCACGAGAAACCAATGCGGGAGGCCGCGCCTTTGTATGTCCCTCCTAAAGGATTGGGTACAAGTGATGATAAAACTTCTGTTGATGCTAAGGGTTATTTTATTTATAATTGGGTGTATACTCCTTGGAATAGGGCAGATATAATGGCACTTAAAATAGCATTACCTGACCCGCGGAAAAATACAGCCGCCTTTTATGAAAAAGTTGAGGGAGCAATTAGTTCTTGTACTATGACTTTGGACAACTTGATTCTTTTGTTTTGCCTGAAGGTGTGGCTCTCATACAATATGTCGATGATATTTTGTTGGCGGTTGATACCCCTGAGCAATGTGAAAAGTGCACTTTGTCCTTACTTTCTTTTCTTGCTTTACACCATCATAAAGTGTCACGAAAGAAATTGCAATATTGTAGACCAAAGGTAACCTATTTAGGTCACCTTTTGTCTAAGGAGGGCCGTGCACTTACATCAGATCGTATTCAAGCAATTTTAGACACACCAGTACCCTCTACTCAGAAGGATGTTTGTGCATTCCTTGGCATTACTTCTTTTTGTAGGCAATGGATATCAGGGTTTTCACAAATTGTCAAACCTTTGCTAGCACTTTTGACTAAAGATACTCCAATGCCCCTCCCATGGACAGATGAATGTGAGACTGCTTTCCGGCAGCTGCAACAAGCCCTTGGTTCAGCACCAGTGTTAGGTACTCCAGATTACATGAAGCCTTTTGCACTTTACGTACATGAGAAAGATGGATGTGCATTGTCAGTTTTAGTACAGACACATGCGATAAGCAGCGTCCCTGTGCATATTTTTCAGCAGTACTTGATCCTGTCGCTCGAGCGTTGCCTGGGTGTTTTCGTTCAGTTGCCGCAACAGCTGTGTCAATACGTCAGAGTGAAGGGATAGTTTTGTCACATAAGCTGTTGGTGTTAGTACCCCATGCGGTTGATGCTCTTTTAAATCAAACAAAGACACAACATTTAACTAGCGCCCGCATAACAGGATATGAGTTGACATTGCTGGCTCCTCACATTACACTGAAAAGATGTGCAACACTAAATCCAGCCACTTTGTTGCCATATCCGGTGACTCAGCCTCAGTCACAAGAAACACATGATTGTATATTCCTTACCGAAGAACAGACAAAGGGTCGTATTGATTTACAAGATACGCCCCTTCCAGATGTAGACGGGGAATTGTGGGTTGATGGGTCTTGTTTGAAGTTGCCAGATGGTACGACCTCAGCTGCATATGCAATCACCACAATACACACGATAGTGGAGAAAGCTCGTATACCACAGAAGTCAGCTCAAGCAGCTGAACTAATAGCTTTGACACGAGCATGTGAGCTTAGTACTGACTTATGTGTGAACATTTATACAGACAGCCGCTATGCTTTTGGAGTGGCTCATGATTTTGGTTTGCTTTGGAAGGAGAGAGGCTTTCTAACATCCCACGGGATGCAGATAATGCACGGAGAATTAGTGCATAGCCTCTTGACTGCATTGACATATCCAAAGAAACTAGCTATTGTGAAATGTAGTGCACATAAGAAAGTGACCGATAAGATAGGGCAAGGTAATGCTCTTGCAGACCGCGTAGCACATGAGACTGTGATGCAGCGAAGTACTACTTCTATGTATGTAGTGAAGTCACAAGCTGAACGTTGGTATACTGCTAGACAAGACGTATTAGATATACAGAAATCTGCTTCTGTGAAAGAACGTGAGCAATGGTCTGAAGATGGAGAATTGGATGATGAGGGCTGTTGGTGGAATAAGCAGATGGATAAATGGAAATTGCCTACAGCTTTTGTACAACCTATGGTTCAGATGGCACATGGGCTGGCACAAGTTTGAGCTTCAACAATAACGAAGTTGCTTACGCAAGTTTGGGAGCGTCCAGAAATTTCCAGTACACCTAAGAGAGTAGTACAGTCTTGTTTGATCTGTTTACAATACAATCCTGGAAAAGGGACACGTACTCCTGCGGGAGGGTTTGCTACACCAACTGCACCTTTTGAAGTTCTACAAATGGATTATATTCAGCTTGAACGCTGCAACAATTTAAAGTATGTCTCGGTGGTGGTATGTGCCTTCAGTAAATGGATAGAGGCATACCCCACAAAGGATAATACTGCCATTACCACAGCGAAGGTGCTTTTGAAAGAATTTTTCCCTAGGTTTTGTGTTTGCAGACTTTTATGGAATGATAACGGACCTCATTTTGTTGGGGAAGTTATTAAGTATGTCCTGAAAGGATTAGGGATCAAACAGAAGTTCCATGCGGTTTTCCATCCACAATCAGCAGGGTTGGTGGAAAGGTATAATGCTACATTGAAGATGAAGTTAGCGAAGATACAGGCTTCCACATCCTTAACTTGGCCGGATGCATTACCGTTGGCATTATTGTCTATTAGGTCTGTGCCACACTCTCGACTCGGCCTTAGCCCATACGAAGTGGTTTTCGGGAGGCCAATGAATATTTGGGGAGTTCCTAAGCCAAATTCTGTATATGATGTACATTGTGTCCTGATGAATGATAATTTGGCACAGTTAACCAGCAATTTGGTTTCTATTCATCAACAGGTTTGAGAAGCACTTCCTGACAGATCTACAGGTGAAGGCCATGAACTCCGACCTGGTGACCAGGTGATGATTAAGTCCTTTGAAAGATCAAGCAGCTTGGAACCAAGGTGGCGAGGCCCAGAACAGGTGCTCCTTGCGACAAGGACAGCAGTTCGAGTGACGAACCGAAAGAATTGGGTCCATAGTACTCACTGCAAAAGAGTGCTATCTACCTTGGAGAAACCTGCTGTGCTGACGATCATCGAGAGATTTTGACTATGGAGAAAGGCCGTGCTATATCACCTGACGAATCTGAAGAGGTCTTCCCGGACCATACGACTTCTGGAGTGTCGCGATATAATTTGAGACCGAGGAAAGAATCTGAAAATGTTTTGAAAAAAACTGGTTGAGCTACCGCCCTGGGTTAGTGAAACGGAGAGCCAATGTGGCAAGGGGGGGGGGATCAGCCATGCATTAGAGTAGTGACACCCGTCTTGGCCCATGGTGAAGAAATCAGCGGCTGCCCAGGGATAAGAGCTCCAACGATTGTTTTTAATATATTTCTAAAAGGGTCGATTATCACTGTTGCTAAAATGAATAACAAACTGATCCTTAGTACTATGGGGTTTGTTGTTGTTTTGGTGGTTATAGCAATAATCACCTGGTTTGTTGAAAAGAAGGCTCCTGCTCGAGAGTTTTTTGGTACCACTACTCCAGTACCAGAGGATCACTATTACTTTACGCTTCCCTATCAGGAGCAGAAGCACCGTCAATCGTACTTCAATAATACTTTCATTCAGATGTTGCATCATACTCATAATGCTACAAATACTACTAACTGTTGGGTATGTGGAATGATACCTGCGCATCAAAAGAAAGGAGGAACACCTTTCATTCCTCTTCCTTTTTCACACAATGGTTCTTGTCAAGCTTGGTACACGCTTTTGTTTGCATCTGGAAAACGTACAGAGGGCGGACTTCTTTTTCGCCTTAATAAAGTATGCTACCAAGACAAAGATGGGTATCCCCAAGCCAAAGGAACTAAATGGGAATGGGAAGAGTATCAACTGGACAATGTTTCAATACCACATGTCTTCACAAATATAAGAGACTCTGACAAGAAAGAACAATTTGTGATTTCTGTTACAAAAACTAAAGCAGATTTATGTATACGTAGCATTGGGCGAATTCCAGTAGGGATAAGCGATTTTACCTTGATTTTAACTATTGAGGGTGTAAATAATAGTAGTTTTACAGCTTCACATAATACATATTTTGTTTGTGGTAACTAAGGATATTACCAACTACCTGTTGGGTGGTCAGGTGTGTGTTATGTATCTTTTCTATTACCCCCTGTGTTTTTGGCCCCTGCATCATATCACCGAGATTTTAAACTGTTCAATGACATCATTAAAAATAGATATAAAAGGGCAATAAGTACAAATGAGGTAGACCAAACGGATACTAGCCTGCAACAATATGTTGATTTTAATTTAGGGTTCTTCCCCTTTGTGGGTGCTGCGTTAAACAGTAGGAAAGTGAGACGATTGACTAGGGTTGTGGAAGCTGTTACCAATCAGGCAGCTCTGGCACTTGGGAATATTACTGAGGAGCCCCAAAATCGTATGGTACTAGACGTGATATTAGCTGACCGAGGTGCTGCATGTCGCATCATCGGTAGTAGTTGCTGTGTTTTTATTCCCGATCACTCACCTTCAGTATATGATACAATATCTAAATTGCATAAAATTGCTGCAGAAATCCACATAGAGACTTGTACTTGGACTTTTTCTGGATGGTTTTGGGCTCTTGTTTCCGCCTGGGGTTGGAAACTACTGACTATCCTGTGTGTAATGATTGCAATATTTTTCACATGCTGTATCTGTATTCAGTGTGGTCCAATGTTCTGCTCCATGTGTATTACTGCTTGTATGCCTACCAAAAGAAATATTACAGAAATGAAGCACAACACATGTTAGATAAGGAAATAGCTGAAATGATGAGCATAAATATACAAGATGAATATTTAGATTATCCTAGAAAGACGAATGTCTTCAGCTAATGCTGAAAGGGTCGTCTGTTAGTTTAGCATTAGCAGAAGACATCTTGTATTTGTAACTATTGTGAACATTTCGCGGAATCCATTTTGTATTCATGGCAGCCATTTTCTCTGCCACATGCTGCCATGTGCTCACCATGTGCTCTGTCCTACCTTTCTGTTAACTACTCTTGAAAATCTGCCTAGTGACAAGTTATATTTAGCATCTCCCACTTTCGCACATGCTCAGTAAGGTCTGCAGCTGTTAGTTCTTGAAAACTGTTAGCTCCTCCTACCTGTCGACTGTGCATTTTCCACATGACCTTACATGTATGCAAGTCTTGCTTCTATAATTGTACCACCTCCTTTTAGGCCCTGCGTGGGTATAAAAGGACCATGCTCTCTCAGTTCAGTGTGCTACTTCAAAATATTACCGAAGGGTGCTGTTTGAACTGTAGTACCACCTCATGAGGTTTAATAAACTTTGTCTTTTATTTCAGTTTCTGTGCCAACTTCTTCCTATATGGTCTGAGGACTTTGTGCAGAGAAGGGTGAACCCCTTGCACTAGTAGACCTTGCTGAGGTTTACTTCAACAGTAGGGACAGAGGCCCTGTTTAAATACGCAAATGTGCCTTTGAAGTGGGTGAGACTTCAAAGAGTGGCTTAGAAGTGCACAAGGTCCCCTTTCAGTTCAATCCTGTCTGCCAGGGTCCCAGTAGTGGGTGTTGCAGTCCTTTGTGTGAGGGCAGGCTACTGTCCTTTGACATGTAAGTGTCAGGCCCTCCACCCTCCCAGCACAGGAAGACCCATTCAAAATGCAGATGTGTGCAAGTGAGGCTGAGCATCCTGCGTTTGGGGTTTGTCCGAGTGAATGCACAAGGGAGCTGTCAACTGAACCTAGCCAGACGTGGATTGTAAGGCACAGAAGGATTTAAGTGAAGAGAAATGCTCACTTTCTAAAAGTGGCATTCCTAAAATAGTAATATTAAATCCAACTTCATCAGTCAGTAGGATTTTGCATTACCATTGTGGCCATACTAAATATGATCTTCCTCCTACTTTCAGATCAGCAGTTACCACTCAAACAGTATATGAATGTAGCCCTAATGTTAGCCTATGAAGGATCAGGCCTCACACAGTGCAAAAATGAATTTAGGAGTTTTACCCTACCAGGACATGTAAACTACACAGGTACATGTCCTGCCTTTTGTCTACACAGCACCCTGCCCAATGGATTACCCAGGGCCTAACCTAGGGGTAACGTATATGTAGAAAAAGGGGAGTTTTAGGCTTGGCAAGCACTTTTAAATGCCAAGTTGAATTGGCAGTGAAACTGCACACACATGCCTTGCAATGGCAGGCCTGAGACATGGTTAAGAGGCTACTTAAGTGGGTGGCACAATCCGTGCTGCAGACCCACTAGTAGCATTTAATGTACAGACCTTGGGCACATATAGTGCACTTTACTTGGGTCTTATAAAAATAAATAATCAAATTGTTTGTGATCCAATGTTATCATGTTTAAAGGGAGAGAGTATATGCACTTTAGCACTGGTTTGCAGTGGTAAAATGTGCAGAGTCTAAAAACCAGCAAAAACAGTATCCAAAAAAGTGGAGGGAGGCAGGCAAAAAGTTGGGAGGGACCACCCTAAGGTTGTCAGGTCTAACAATGCCCATTTCCAGATGACCTGTAAGTTAGATTGTTTTCCTATTACTGAGTCTCTCTTAAAGATAGAGGTAAGATATTCCCCTAACTGCGTCTCAGACCATACATCTGCTTACTTGATAGTCCAGATGCCCTCTAGGAAAATCTCTAGGCAGGGGTAATCCCTTAATAAATCTTTGCTATCGAAGTAATCCTTTCTGGAAGAGATGGGAAACAAAACACACCTTTTTCCTGGAAAATCAAGGCTCTGCATTATTAGAAATTATGTGGGAAGCTTACAAACAAAAATGAGGGGTGAATTCCCCCCTCCCCAAGCCTTCTTAGCCCCCAGGGACCCAATCCTCCTGTGTCACACCCTCCTCAAGCCTTATTATCCCCAGGGACCAGATCCCCCGGCAAATTACATCACAAAGAGGCCTCCCAGGGACTTATTATGTCTTGGGGACCCTTTCCCCTGGGGCCACATCACATTGTAAAGGGGAGGTGTGGGTCTCCAAGCAGAGCCTTATTAGGCCCCATGGACCCCAACTCCCAGGGCTATATTTTATTAATAGGGGGAGTGGCTATGCATTTCCCCTCCCAGAGATAGTATAGGGCCCTTGGAGCACACCCTTCTGTAAAGGGAGGGGTGTCGTGTATCCCTTCCCAAGCTATTATAGGCGGTAGCATTTTCAAAACTCCCATCAAACAGGAGCAATCACTGAGTCTGCTCCCAGCGTGCGGGAGCTTTGAAAATGCTCCGGCCAGCTGGGAGCAGACTTAAGATCAGTTTCCCTGCCGCCGGCACTGATGCGAGCAAGGAATTAGATAAAGTGATTGCTCCCACCCAGAGGAAGTAGCTATTTATGCCTGAGAGTAAATCACACTTCCTGGTGGGTTGGTGGGTGACAGCTGGGAATTATTTCCGAAAGAGCTACTAGAGGCTTCAGGCAGAAAAACACAAACTTTCTAAAAGTGGAATTTTTAAATAATAATTAAAAATCTCACTTTACTATCAATTTGGATTTAAAATTTCTATTGATTTGCATCCTTGAATCATGATCGAAACTATTCCCAAACTGAAGTTATAAAATATAAGGTGTTACATTGTAACCAAGCTCTTTAAAGTGTTTTCACTGCCACAACATATAAAACTTAAGAAATCAATTCCTACTTTTTAAATACTATCCACCCAGCCCTATGGGGATAAATGGCATCTTTTAGGGGTGAGATGCAGGTATTGAAAGTCAAGGTTAAACCCTAGCACATTATTTATTTTACCATGTTAAATTTCCACTTTTTAAACTTCCATGCTAGGCTGCAGTGACACACCTAAAGTAATATTTTCACTTTGCCTCTAGAGTCATGGCACAATAAATGGTGCAGTCCGCTGGTGACATTTAACTTACATCGCCTAGGTACTCAGAGTACCATTTACCAGGGTCTTACTGGCACGTTAAATATGCCAATTGTGGATTAGATAATTCTACATGCACTTTAGGGGTTAGAGCACATACACTGGGCACTGGACGTCAGCACCCCATTGTTCAGCGCCAGTAAACCAGCACCACATCTATCAAAACCTAGTGGCAAAAAAGGCATTTCCTCACACAAGTCCTCCCCCTCCGTTTAAAGGTAAGGAGCAACAGCCATACCTTTGGTAGTTCTCTTGGAGTATTTCATGACTTTTCAGTGGAAAGGATGTGCAAAGCCCTAGGCATTTTGCAGGGTCATTTCCAGTCTTCCTTTCTTCTGTGAGGATTAATCACTGTGGGGATTTCACCTCCCTAAACAGTGTCAGACCTGTCCTCAAATTATACCTCAGACCAAACTGGGTCTCTGTCCAGCTCTATAACCTGGGGCCAGGGGGCACTTGCCTCACCTGCCCTGGCCCTGACAGGTGATATAGCTAACCCTAGCCAACCCATATAGACAACCCAGCAAATGAGTAGCCCCACTATGACCAGCAAGGCCAGATAGCCTATCATGCCTCCCATGTCAGACTTTGGTCCCCACAAGAGGGTCTTTTCTGCCCTAAAGGGAAGCCACCAGCAAAGGCCACTGACAGCTGTCAATATTATGAACCAGACCCCTACCTCCCCCTTAACAGCCAGATGTGCTTGTTTGGGGGCAGGAATAGGCCTACCTTCAAACCCAGGGTCTGGCAAGAAGTCTCCTATTTGATCCTGAAGTTTCTTGGATCTGGTTGTTTGGAGTGGAGGTCACCACCTCAGAGGGTAGACACCCTACTTCCACTCTCTTTTCTGTCAGCTCAACCCATTCACAACTGAATATATACTTTAGGCATTCATTTCCATACCCACTGACAAGGCCCCTGCACTAGATAATCTAACCGCACAATTCTACAAGACTTATGCAGAATATCTAGCCCCATTCCTCCTGGCAATGTTTGAGGAGGCCAGAGAGACTGGCCATTTGCACCCAGATCAGTCTGTGAGACTCTCATATTCACCATCGTAAAACCTGGCAAATGAGCTGACCTTTGCAATACCTACTGAACACTTTACAAGATTAACGTGGACAACAAAATCCTGGCTCATGCTAGAGACCAAGATGCTTCCCCTCTTCCCTACCATCGTTAGACTGGACTAATCAGGCTTCATCCGGGGCAATCTACTGCGCACAATTTGTGGATGCTTTTTGCTTTACTTCACCCTCTACAGCTGTAACTCCCAGCAGTGGGAGTTTTTTTTAAATGCCACAAAGCGATTTGATTCCCTCAAATGGCTATTCCATTTTGGCCTTCAACAAGGAATTGGCTTCAGTCCTACCTTCCTGCAATGAGTTTGACTTCTCTACTTCCCCCTGTGGCCAGGCTCTGAATCAACAGCATAATTTTCATGCCTATACAGATCCACAGAGGCACTCAACAGGGCTGCCTGCTTTCCCCAATATTCTATGCCCCTGCTTTGGAGCATCTGGTGGCTCATTTGAGACACCATTCAGATAAAGGCCTCAACTACAGGGCACACAGGCTTGTAGTTTTCATGTGCGCACATGACATTACGTGTATGTGCGAAACCCTGCAAAGATTGTAGCCCTAATACTGTGTGAATTTACACTATTTGGCTTACATACTGGTGTGATCATAAACTAGTTGTAATTTGTGATTTTCCCCTTAACCAAGGCCACAGATAGATTTACTGTGGACTACCTTCTGGAATGTAGGATGGAGATGATTAAATACCTAAGTATAATGATCAGCAGAGACCTGTCCCACCTCTGTCTTGGGAAATATGGGAGGGCAATCAGATGGCTGGAGGAGCAGGTCCTTGTGTGGCTAGACCTGCCACTCTCCCTTGTTGGCAGATTGGTAATTGCTAAGATAGTCGTTCTGCCAAAATGTCTATATCTCTTTATGAATCTACCTATTCTGCTCACAGGGGAGTTTTTTGGCAGGCTCTGACCCCTACTGATATGCCTAACATGGGCTGGCTGACAACCACGACTGTCCGGGGAAACATTAACACTGCCTTTCAGTTAAGACGGTCTAAATGCACCAGATATGAACCTATACTATCACTTAGCACAAGCCCAAAACACTTTTCACTGGTTTCACCCCACACCACACCTACCCCACCCAGCCTTTGAGGTGGACAATGCTCATCCGAGCCTGCTTGCAACAGTGATTTACCAGAAGCCCACCCATTCTAGAGACTCAGGCCCTCATTATGACATTGGCGGTAAACCCCGCTTACTGCCACGTTGAGGGCTGCCAACATACCGCAGTGGTGGCAGATATCCGTTTAATATGACACACACACACTAAACTGACAGAATACAGCTACATACACAAATCCGCCAGACCAAAGGTCAGTGATAAAATGGCGGTCCCAAAACCCATACAGTTACGCCAACAAACCAACACCCATCACATTATGACCCACAAATCACCACAGTGGCCATTCAACGGAGGTAAACAATTGGCGGTACATACTGCCGCGCTCAGAATAGACACTCACATACACACACCTGACACCCATACACACACCACACCCACACCACTATAAAACACACACCAACATTACCCACAACCCCTTACGAACACCAGTTACCACCAGGAGACTGAGAAGGACTTACCTCCTATAAATTTGGACAGTTGGGCCACTGGACAGTCTGGGTCACTTGGATCCAGCTCCCGTGTTCCAGGGACCATGCTCGTCATGATGAGAGGGGACCCAGAGGACCAGTGAAGCAGAAGTTTGGTGCCTGTGTTGGCAGTGGGAAGATTCAGTCGACCCACTGGAGATTTCTTCTTGACTTCCAGTGCAGGCTGAAGGCAGACAGGCCCCAGAGCATGCACCACCAGGACACAGTTGAGAAAGCCGGTAGGATTAGGTGCTACAATGTCGCTGGTAGTCCTCGTGCTATTGTGTTGCAGTTTTGCAGGTGTCCTGGAGCAGTCAGCGGTCCATCCTTGGCAGAAGTCAAAGAGGGAGATGCAGAGGAACTCTGGTGAGCTCTTGCATTCGTTATCTGAAGAGAAGCCCACAGGAGAGACCCTAAATACCCCTCAAAGGAGGATTGGCCACCTAGTCAGGTAAGCACCTATCAGGAGGGGTCTCTGACATCACCTGCTGGCACTGGCCACTCAGAGGCCTCCATTGTGCCCTCAAACGTCTGGATTGAAGATGGCAGAGGTCTGGGACACACTGTGGGAGCTCCGGGCACTACCCCTGGGGGTGGTGATGGACAGAGGAGTGGTCACTCCCCTTTCCTTTGTCCAGTTTCGCGCTAGAGCAGAGCTGGGGGATCTCTGAACCGGTGTAGACAGGTTTATGCAAGGAGGGCACCATCTGTGCCCTTCAAAGCATTTTCCAGAGGCCAGGAGAGGCTAATCCTCTCAGGCCCTTAACACCTATTTCCAAAGGGAAAGGGTGTAACTCCCTCTCTCAGAGGAAATCCTTTGTTCTGCCTTCCTGGGACTGGGCTGCCCAGACCCCAGGAGGGTAGAAGCCTGTCTGTGGATTGGCAGCAGCGGCAGTGAAAGCCCCAGAGAGCTGGTTTGGCAGTACCCGGGTCCATGCTGGAGTCCTGGGGATGAATGGGATTGGCACCCCAATTCCAGATTTCGCATGGGGTGACAATTCCATGATCTTAGACATGTTACATGGCCATAGTTACCATTGTGAAGCTACATATAGGTATTGACCTATATGCTTTGCACGCGTGTAATGGTGTCCCCGCACTCACAAAGTCCGGGGATATTTGCCCTGAATTATGTGGGGGTACCTTGGCTAGTGCCAGGGTGCCCTCACACTTAGTAACTTTGTACCTAACCTTCACTAAGTGAGGGTTAGACATATAGGTGACTTATAAGTTACTTAAGTGCAGTGTAAATGGCTGTGAAATTATGTGGACATTATTTCACTCAGGCTGCAGTGGCAGTCCTGTGTAATATTGGTCTGAGCTCCCTATGGGTGGCAAAAGAAATGCTGCAGCCCACAGGGATCTCCTGGAACCCCAATACCCTGAGTACCTAGGTACCATATACTAGGGAATTATAAGGGTGTTCCAGTGTGCCAATTAGAATTGGTGAAAATGGTCACTAGTCTGCGTGACAATTTTAAAAGCAGAGAGAGTATAAGCACTGAGGTTCTGAGTAGCAGTGACACAGTTAGGCACTACACTGGGAACACACATTCAGGCCACAACTATGAGCACTGGGGTCCTGGCTAGCAGGATCCCAGTGAGACAGGCAAAAACAAACTGACACACAAGTAAAAATGGGGGTAACATGCCAGGCAAGATGGTACATTCCTACAATCGCATGAACTGCAGCTGCTAGGGCTCCTGTGCACATTTCAAAGGAATCCTTCGTGCACAGCCAAACCCAGGTCCCCAGCATTCCGTCCTGCAATGCTCAATTCCCTGAGTTGACCTCCAGCTTCGTGGGACCCTCTTTTGTGGTGTTGAGACGACTGCCGTGCTCATTCTTCTTGAACCAGTGTTCAAGGACTTCTGCGGGTGCTGCCTTCTTGTGCGTGGGCTCTCTACATTGCTGAAGGCCCCCTCTGGCTCCTCTCCCAAGTAGCGACATTCTGGTCCTTCCTGGGCCCAGGCAGCACCCTTTTTATTCAACTGCAACCTTTGCAGCTAGCAAGGCTTGTTTGCGGTCTTTTGCCAAAGAAACAACTCTGCATCCTTCAGCACTCCGTGGGACAACTTCTGCACGAAGGAGAAGTTCCTAGCACCTTTCGTTGTTGCAGAATCTTCAGCTTCTTCCATCCGGAGGCAGCGATTTTGAACCTTCATCCGGGGTTTAGTGGGCTCCTGCCCCCCCTCCCGAGACACTTTCACGACTCTTGGACTTGGTCCCCTTCCTTTGCAGGTACTCACGTCCAGGAATCCGTCTTCAGTGCTTTGCAGTCTTTTGTGGTCTTTGCAAAATCCTCTATCACGACTTTAGTGTGTTTCTGGGGAAATAGTAGTACTTTACTCCTACTTTCCAGGGTCTTGGGGTGGGGTATTTGGACACCCTTAGTGTGGTCTTACATTCCCAGTGACCCTCTACACACTACACTAGCCTAGGGATCCATTTGTGGTTCACATTCCACTTTCACAGTATATGGTTTGTGTTGCCCTTAGGCTTACTGCATCCTATTGTATTCTACAGTGTTTGCACTACTTTCTGACTGTTTACTTACCTGATTTTGGTTTGTGTGTATATTCTGTGTATTTTACTTACCTGCTAAGGGAGTATATCCTCTGAGATATTTTTGGCACATTGTCACTAAAATAAAGTACCGTTATTTTTAATAACTCTGACTATTGTGTTTCTTATGATATAGTACCTATATGATGTAAGTGGTATAGTAGGAGTTTTGCATGTCTCCTAGTTTAGCCTACGCTGCCCTGCTATAGCTACCTCTATCAGCCTAAGCTGCTAGAACACTACTTATCTACCAATAAGGGATAACTGGACCTGGCACAAGGTGTAAGTACCATCAGGTACCCACTATAAGCCAGGCCAGCCACCTACAACAGGGGTCAGCATCCACAATAGGTTTGGGTAGCCAGAGTCACCTGCAGGTATTGAGGGACAACATTTAGCCACACACTATCCTGTTAGTTTATCATCAGAGGCATGCACTAACATACACTGTGTGGGGACCAAGGCTCACCAATAAGCCCCACCCTATGCCTCTGTAGTTGGGCCATCACATTTGGCATGCTGCTATTCCTCAGGACAAAGGCATCATGCACCGACCCAGAATACTTAGCATTGATGTGGGAGATGTACTGGTCCGCCAGGCACACCATCTGCACTTTCATGGAGTGGAAACTTTTACGATTCCTGTACACCTGTTCATTCTGGCTGCGGGGGATGACAAACGCAGTATGTGTTTCGCCCATCGCACCAGTGATATTGGGGATATGTCCTATTGCATAGAATCCTGCCTTTACAGTGGCCAAATCTTCCACCTGGGGGAAAGCTATGTAGCTGCACATGTGTTTCACAAAGGCAGATAACACTCTTGCCAGCACGATTGAGAACATTGGCTGTGACATTCCTGCTGCGAAGCCCACTGTCATGTGGAAAGAACCAGTTGCCAGGAAATGGAGCACTGACTTGCACAAGAGGGGGGATCCCAGTGGGATGATGGATAGCTTATGTCAGGTCAGGCTCCAACTGGGCACACAGCTCTGTGATTGTGGCCCTGTCCAGTCTATAGGTGACCATAATGTGCACGTCTTCCAGTGTAGCTAAGTCCACCAGGTGTCTGTACACTGGGGTATGTCTCCACCTCCTTTTGATCAGCAGCGGTAGGTATCTAAGGGACACAAGAGTGAGTAGGCTGTCACAATTGGAACAACAAAACCACAACAGTAGTCCACATGGTTTACTTATGTATTGGGAAAGTGTTAATAGTGAAGTATGTGCCAATCTAATCTGTGACATAGTAATTGTCGATATGCCTGTTTCCCCCATAAAATGGCGACCGCCTGTCCTGGATGTAGGGACAGGTGGAAGTGAGGGAACTCTGCCGACGTTGGGTGTCATGGCTCAAGGCGGTCTTGCACTGCAGTGCAATTCCTCATTGGATAATATTATGGGGCTCTATGGAGTACAGTGGCCAATGGGGATCTAGGCCGGCAGTGATGGTGTACACCGTCATGGACGTGACTGCCATTTTCTATCTGATTCCTCACTTGTTTCCCGACCTACACTGTATGTGCTGCTGTGACCTGTGTCTGGAACCTACCATGGCCTGTGTGACTGGAGAAAGGGCCCCTGACTTCACCTCAGCGGAGTTGGAAAGAATGATGGAGGGGGTCCTACCCCAGTACGGACAGCTGTATGGGCCTCCAGACCAACAGGTGAGTACACTGTTGGAACAATGCATGTGGCATGAATGCATGGGGAGGTGTGTGTGAAGGCCTCGTGTAGGGGGTTGGGTGGATGTCCTCTGGGCAGCGTACTGGTTGTGTGCTGGCCCATGTGTGTGTAAATGGTAATGTGAAGGGGTATGGTGGGCCAAAAGTGTAACAGGCAGGACTGTCTGACTGATACTATTTTCCTGTGTGTATTTTCTCTGCAGGTCAGCGCCCATCAAAAGCAGGGTATATGGCGTGCCATCGCCAAGGGCGTGAGGACCCTGGGGGTCTATGGCAGGCGGAGCATCCACTGTCAGAAACGGTGGGAGGACCTGAGACACTGGGCACGGAAGACAGCAGAGGCCCAGCTGGGGATAGCCTCCCAATAAGGAAGGGGTGCACGTCGGACCCTGACCCCCTGATGGCCTGCATACTGGTGGTGGCCTATCCTGAGCTGGATGGGCACATGAAGGCATCACAGCAACCACAAGGGGGTGAGTACAGTGCCCATCATTACAACTTATGCATGGTAGGGTGGTATCTGGGTGGGCGATGTGTGTCAGTGGGTGACCCTAGGCCAGGCCTGACATTGCAGAGTAGGTCCCCTGGTGGCAAGGGTCCTGAAGGGATAATCCTGCTATGTAGCTCGGAGGCATCCAATACTGTTCAGGGATGCGTGGGTCCCAGGTGTGCTGCATTTGGGGGGGTGTGCCCCTCCCCGTGACTTGGTGGCTAGCAATATCACTGGTATTGCAATGCAGAGTGCGTAGGGCTGTTCCCTGTGTGTGAGGGTGCTGTGTACGCCAACAGTGGTGTTGGTGAAGCCACTGACCAAGTGTATCCTTTGTCTCTATCCCACCCTATTTGTTTTGTCATCCTGTCCTGATGTGCATTAGCATTATCTGGCAGAGGAGCGGAGGAACTGGCGACGGAGGGAGCTGCATCCCACAGGACCCATACGGCAGAGTCCACCGACGCTGAGGGCACCAGTGGGACAGAGGGCGAGGGGAGCACCACGGCAGAGACTGGAGGGGACAGTTTTGACACAGATACCTCCTCCGATGAAAGCTCCCTGGTGGTGACGGACACCTCTTTGACCACCCAAGCTACAGGTACAGATGCCACCCCGTACCAGCACCGCCCTCTCAGAAGCCCCTCAGCGAGTTGCCCGTGCCCGCTCACCCAGGAGGGTGGGCATCTCCTTTGCCCCAGGCACCTCAGGCCCTGCCCCAGTGAGCCCTTCTGCCCTGAGTGAGGAGGCTATTGACCTCCTGAGATCCATCTCTGTAGGGCAGTCAACCATTGTGAATGCCGTCCAGGGGCTGGCAGCCCAGATGCAACAGACTAATGCATTCCTGGAGGGCATTCACATTGTATTAGCAGCCCAACAGAGATCGATTCATGCTCTGGCCTCCTCTGCGATGGCAGCCATTGCCCCTGTTTCCACCCTCCCCAATCCAACTGCCTCTTCCCAATCCCATTCCCCTCAACCCCAACCTATCCCAAGCACAAAGGCAGACGAGCGTACACACAAGACAACACACAAGAGTGTCACAGGGAAACACAAGCACCACACATAATTCCACAGGCACTCACACAAACACCATCCAGTTGCAGACATACCAACATCCACTATTTCTACTGTCTCCCCCTCCTCCTCCTCTACCTCCCTCCCAGTTCCGTCTACACTCACACCTGCATGCACTACATCCTCATCCTCTACCAGCATCACCACCACACCTAGCAGAACACACACCTCACTGGCAGACACCTCCACAACAGCCATGCATACGTCCCCTGTGTCCTCTCACCTAAGCCACCCAGTTTATGGGCCCAGTAGTCACCACACCCGCTCGTGGTGGGAAAGGATCCAGGGCACATGTCCTGAGGGTGAAGGAGCCTGCACCAGGCAGCCTCAAGGGTAAGGAGCCTGCCCTAGCTACTGCCAGGAAGAGCAAGGAGCCTGCCCCAGCTGCTGCCAGGAAGGGCAAGGAACCAGCCCTAGCTGCTGCCAGGAAGGGCAAGGAGCCTTCCCCAGCTGCAGGCAGGAAGAGCAAGGAGCCAGCACCAGCAGGCAGGAAGGGCAAGGGACCTGGGGCAGGGACTCTGATGGAGCCCCCACCACCAACCATGGTTGTACAGCCATCCGAGGCTGCAGGGGATGGGTCGGAGCCTCCCCCCACCAGCAGCACCACCACCACCAGTGTGCAGCCATCCAAGGCTGCAGGGGATGGGCTGGAGCCTCCCCCCACCAGCAGCAGCAGCACCACCACTGAGTAGCCATTACTGCCGGCAGACGGTATGTAATCCTTCGTCCATGGGCTGCTGTGCGGCCTGCCCCCTGCACATCCAGTGGGTATGACACCCACCTGAGAGACTGTGACCTTGCACTCCCCACGTTCAAGCACAGGGCACGATGCCCCCTCCAGAACCAGCGGGCAAGTCACCCACTTGAGAGACTGTGGCCTTGCACTCCCCAGGACCAAGCACAGGCCATGCTGCCCCCTCCAGAATGAGTGGGCAAGTCACCCACTTGATGGACTGTGGCCTTGCACTCCCCAGGACCAAGCACAGGGCATGTTGCCCCCTTCAGCACCAGTGGTCTTGTTTCATCTCCCAGCTGAGGTGCCCACAGCCCCGTCCCCCTGAGGTGCCTGCCTAATTTCCAACTGATGCGCCTGCGGTGTTCTCTCTGTGTTGCTGCAGGTGAAAGTGGGGCCTTGGACTCTGGCCTGTGGCCCTGTGGCCCACGCACACTGAGGACTGGGCAGTGTCCCTTGAACTGTACAATTATTTATATCTGTTACATTGCAAATTTCTTATTTATACTGTGTGGATCTTATTACACTCACTTTAGTAAATTCCTGTTGTCCTTGCATTAGTCATCCGAGGTACGGGATAAATATGTTTTAGTAATGCAGCTGATGGTGTTGGGATGGGGGGGGTGTGGTGCGTGTGTGTGTCACTCTCCTTTTCTACCCCTCCCCTGTGTGCTAGGCAGCTGTACTCACCGTCATCGTTTTCGCCGTCGTTGG
The DNA here is from genome assembly GCF_031143425.1 of Pleurodeles waltl. Classification (NCBI taxonomy): domain Eukaryota; kingdom Metazoa; phylum Chordata; class Amphibia; order Caudata; family Salamandridae; genus Pleurodeles; species Pleurodeles waltl. The sequence goes on from NC_090443.1 coordinate 789,022,309, forward strand.
TGTTCATGGTGGAGCAGCACGTAGAAGAGCATGGGAAAGACATGCGGCTCAGGCTCCATGGTGGTGTGGTTGTTCCCTGTGTCTCCAATGGTGAGTTCTTTCCCTTCTGTGCAGTGTTTACACCAGGCTTTTGATGTTGCTGGTACCGCCCCGGAAAAAGGTGGCGGATTGTGTTGTTGTAATATGGTGGGCGGGACATTGACTTCTGTCTAGCTGTAGGTGGCTACCTCCGTAGTGTCTGTTGTTTCCGCCCTGGCTGTTGGTGTGGTAAAGTGTCTGTCTATCTCAGTTCTCACCGCCATGGTCATAGTTTGGCGGTAATTACTGTCAGTCTGTTGACAGTATTATCGCCACTTTTACACCAACCACCAGGGTTGTAATGAGGGCTTTCATCTCTTCAAGGAAACTACTTGTGTGCCGAAAATCGATGCACAGCCTGCCGGAAATGATGCACAGCCTGCCCTGCGATGAGAAAGCACTGCACAGCCGGACCGGAACGACATAGCTTGACTTCCAGAGTGAAGATCCACACAGCGCCTGCATTGCGACCGGAAATTCGGCACACAGCCCTACCGGATTGATGCACAGCCGAGCCAGAACGACACAGCCCAACTTCCTGAGGGAAGATTGACACTGCGCCTGCCATGTGACACAAAATTTGATGCATCGCCTATCAGATCAATGCAATGCCTGTGACTTTGTCCCACACGTCCAGGATTCCCTCGCATTGCCCCTGTATGCCAAAAAAATCCTCACATTGCAGTGAGGAAACAAGACTGCGCACAGTAAATCGTCACAAAGCCCCTTACAGCGTGGAAAGAAATGACGCATTATCTGTGCCATGTCGGAAAATCCGACACACACCTTATTTTTCAACACATCTCCTCCTCTGCGGTCTCCATGTGTGGTAATTTTTATGCAAACTAGGTACTTTGTGCAAACAAGAGACAACTGTTGATTTCTAAGATTTAAGACTCTTTTTAATCTTGCAAAAGTGATATCTCAATGTGTGCTTACTGAATCCTTATCGCTTTTTACCTTAATTTAACCAATAAATATCTTATATTTCTCTAAACCTGTGTGGTGTATTTATGTGGTGTTTTCACTGTGTTACTGTATGGTTTATCGCACAAATACTTTACACATTGCCTTTTAAGTTAAGCCTGACTGCTTAGTGCCAAACTACCAGAGGGTGGGCACAGGATCATTTTGATTGTGTGTGACTTATCCTGACTAAGATTGTGGTACCTATTTGGGCAAAGGTGAATACCTCTGCCAACTAGATACCCCATTTCTAACACTGACTAACAGTGATGCTGCTATTACTAGCCAAAGAGTCAGCAGCCATTCACTGAGGTTGACACTCTCGCACACGAGTAAAGGTCTGGCTAGCAGATGTATCACACAGCCAAGAAAAACTTGAAGACTATTGGGACTTGATGCCATGTTAAATTTTTTACATATTAGAGCTGAGATCATTGCTGTACAAGTTATTTTTCCTTTTTGAGTTTGTTGCTTTCTAACTGCATTAATAAAAAACATAATAATAAAAAGAGTACACAGAATTACTAGAATTACTCAATTACTCCAGCTTAACTATCTCTCAGACCTACTGCTAGAGGCTTTAGGCAGGAAAATTACAACTTTCTAAAAACTACATTTTCAAAAAAGTAATTTAAAATCAGATTTTATCATCAGATTGGATTTTAAATTCCTAATAATTTGAGTTGTTCAACCATGGCCTTACCCATTCCAAAACTTATGTTACACATTATAAGCTATATTAATGTAGCCCAGTGCTTTTCTATGGGATAGCAAGCCTTACTACAGTGAAAAACAACAATATAGATTTTTCACTACCAGCGTATGTAAAACTTAGGTACAAATGCACTAATAGTTAAGTACCTGGCCCTTAGGTCCTATTTGAGTGATAACTCATAAGTATTACAAAGGAAGGTGTACACCTAATAAAGGGGTTACTTTGCCAGGTCGAATATCCAGTTTTAAAACTGCAAAGGTAGGCTGCAGTGGATGGCCAAGAATAATGATTTCACCTTCTCACTCTAGTAGTGGCACGATAGGTGCCCGCATTTAACTTACACGCCCCTGGTACTGAGAGTACCACATACTAGGATCTTACAGGTAACTTAAGTATGACAATTGTTGATTAGCCAATTTAGAAGGTAATTTAGGGGTCAAAGCACATACACTGGGCACAGGACCTCAGCGCTCCATTGTTCAGTCAGTAACCTGCACTAAATAAAGGAAAAAGCAGGGGCAAAAAGTAGGAATGATTCTAGAAAAAAAATTCTCTCAAAGTTTCAGATGAAAGTTGGCTGCTGACACTAAAGTATTGACATGCTTGCTCATGGACTTGGTCAAGATGAAGATCGCACCTAAGGACTTAACATTTATTTGTAGAATAAATTATAGATGAGCTCATTTAAAACATGAGGTACATACACCTATATTTTAGGGCTGTCTCTTAACATATAAAAATATGTAGATATATTTTTTAAGATTTTACCCAATTCAATTTTGTTAATCCATTTTGTAATTTTCCTTTAAAAAAATATCACAAGTCCCACACACCATCCACTTCTAGATATACCTGTAGTTTCATTGCTTTTGATTATGCATAGATTTTCTGCAAAATAAAATATTTTGCAATTGGCCTATAGCTGTTTGAGTTCACCAAGTGTAAAGTAGCTTTTAGATTCAAAGGTGAAATCCAAGCATGTTTTACATTATGGGAAATATAGCCTAGCATAAGTGAATTAATAATAAAAATAGCAATATATGAGACCAAGATCCTAATATATGTTGTAAAAACATGTGATAGAAACAGGCACCCTTCAAACATGATTTGATTTATATCAGCAGTGTTGTTAGACACTTCCTGCAGTGTCTTGCCTCTAAATGGAAAGACATCCTTGTTGTTCCCCATAATGGGTTTACTTTTAAAAATACCAGTCTTTCTTATTTGTGAGATGCTGCAGTGACACTTGTTGGTCCTGCCCTCAAAAATACTCTGTAAATTTATTCGCCATTTATTATGTTTATATGAAGGGACGTTTTACGTCAACAATGTATTGAAAAGGTCTAAGCAAAGTTCTAAGTGACAGCAGGTGGCAGATTTATCATAATAATAATCCCAAATCTTAACATTTAAGATCACTACTACAAATCTGCCAGCTGCTGTCACTAACCACTTTAACACCTTACCATTCACTACAATTTAAAGTTCTATTAAGAGTACAATTGTTGGGATATGTCTGCCTCACTCCATGGCCACCCACAGGCTGAGTGGATTGCTCTCCTTAAATCCAGTCAACCACCTAATTACCTTCTCTTCTCCCATTCCTTTCTTCCGCATGTAGTGGAAAACAAATCCAATAGGCATGAAGCTAATCCTTAGCCTGCGAGAAACTGATAATAATGATGTTGCTTACAAAGACTCCAGGGGTGAATCCTGCCCTTTATTTGTGGTCACTGATTCCCTATTGCTACATGCTTCTAGGTTTTCTGTTTTGGTTTCATACATGAATAGCCATAATAGTAATTTGGCCCTTTGTATGGTGTACCATTTACACAGTTCAGTCTGAGGCTGTGTACAAACCTACATGGACAGTCATAATAACTGTCAAGCACATAGCAAGTTATGCAGCCTACTCAACATGGGCCAGGACATTGTACTTTTTGAGACAGACTGGTTAACTAACCCCCATTTTATGGGCTACACATCCAAGGTTTGCTGTGATCTCAATTCCAGAATTCTTGATTCTGATCTCCTCTAGCCCACAGGTCATGCTATGGTGATGTGAATGCATGCCTCAATTAAAAACATGCACTTCTGTGTGTGTGCAATATTTGTAAATATGTGTATTTCAAAACAGACCACTTTAAATGTGGAATCTACAGACAAATAAATTATTGCCCTTAAGCCTGAGTATTCTTTCCATTCTTGGCGTTTTATTTTGTGCATTCTGGTTGAAGCAGTACTGCATTCAGAACAGAAACATACTGATAATCCTGTAAAGTAAAAAATAATGTTGCTCATCTACAGTGCATCAAGATTTGCCCTTTTCGTGCATCTCCCTGTGATCAATACTGAACAACACACTGTGATCCTATACTCTCAACAGCTCTAGTTGTGGGATTTACTCAATCAGTATTTTGAAAACAATTGATCCAAGATAGACGTTTTCCATCACAATTTTCAAATATAATTGTAAATGAATTTCTGAAGGATCACTACAGCTTCATTAGTTTTGTGGAACGCCTGGGAAGCCTTAGCTTCCTCAGTGTGTGGAGCAGCATATCCTTGCTAGATACCACTCATAAAATGAAGCACCCTACTGCTGAGCCCACTACTGGATATTGAATATTTGGGATGGCTGTGAGATAATAATAACCTGCAACATAAACTTTGTTAATCACAACTTAACTCTATATGAGACAATAATGAGTTTAGGAGAGTTCTGAATATTTATTCAAAATCAGAGTAATACTTTTTATTAGTTAATAGAATTTACAGAACAATTGCATGTAATGTGTCCTAAATCTTTCGCTGTTCTATTAGTCTCAGTCTATTTGGCAAAAACACCCTGTACGCATACAAAATACAGTTGCAGTTTGGTTTAGTCTCATTGAAGAAGCCTGGGAAAATACAGTTAAGAATGTCAAAAAGTAATTATTTATTTGACCTCTAATACAGCTCTCACAACTATCAACTCAGTAAGCATCAGCTATCACACTATTCTGCAACAATCTATACATCTTCATCCTTCTTTCTAGAATTAGTCAGAAAGCTGCTCTGCGGAGAAGCATAAATGACTAAAACAAGTTGCCCAAATGTCAAGAACCCAAGCACCATTCTCAC